>NW_026019782.1:0-32500 GCF_900185275.1 Solanum verrucosum | reverse complement strand
GCAACATATGACTTACATCTCACCACAGAATAGTCATATGTAGCAACATATGACTTACATATTTCTTCATTAGTACTAATTGTTTTTTAATTAATTTCTTCAGGTAAAATAAATGGAGGGATTATTTGTAGGTATTGATTGTCGTGGTGAATGGGTCGAGAAGAAAAATTGATACATTTGACATTGGAAGGATGGTAAGAAACGGGAGGGGTCGGTAGAGATGACTGTCCAAAGAAATATTTTGTATGATGATTTTATTTGAAAGGGTGTCAGAACCTCATTTGTTGGGAGAAAGACCAATTTGTTGCATTGTTCATCAATTCTATCAATTTCGTTGTGAATTATTTAGTTGTGATTTAGAAATAGATGAAGTAGTTAAATTTCTGTATTAATTAAATTTTCATGTGTGGCAACATATATACATTTCTTGCAAACTCATGGGGAAAAAGGTGACTTTTTTGTACTGATTTTTGAATTTGTTCTTTATAAATTGTTTGATCAAAATTTTTTTTGATATTTTTTCATTGCTAAATCGCTCAATTTATCGATTAACCCTTCCTTGAAGTGACATATGTGGCAACATATGCACGTTCTATTGGAAAAATTGCAACAGACATGTCATATGTGGCAACATATGTATATTATAAAATGGTGTTCTGGAGGTTAATTCAATTAAATTGTAACATAATTCAACATGCAACACTAATACATAGTCCTACAGCATGTCTAAGTACAAAATTATAGTCTAATACAACAACCTTCATCAATTCTATCAATTATTTTAACAAAGACTATCATACCACTAGTTCATCATACAATGACCAAGTAACTCCATATGATAGTTATATAACACCCTTGTAAACCGTTGTTTCAAGTGTTATATCATATTTTTATTGTTTAATTATGGTCCAAAGTATTAAAATTTGGTTCAACTTGACATTTTTCCATTGCTAAATTGCTCAATTTATCGATTAACCCATTCTTGAAGTGACATATGTGGCAACATATGTACGTTCTGTTGGAAAAATTGAAACAGACATGTCATATGTGGTAACATATGTATATCCTAAAATGTGCTTTTTGTGGTTAATTCAATTAAATTGTCACATAATTCAACATGTAATACTAATATATAATCCTACAACATGTCTAAGTACAAAATTATGGTCTAATACAATAACCTTCATCAATTCTATCAATTATTTTTACAAAGACTATCATACTACTAGTTCATCATACAATGACCAAGTAACTCCATATGATAGTTATATAACACCCTTGTAAATTGTTGTTCCAAGTGTTATAGCATATTTTTATTGCTTAACTATGGTCCAATGTACTAAAATTTGGTCTAATTTAATATTTTTCCATTCCTAAATCACTCAATTTATCGATTAACCAATCCTTGAAGTGACATATGTGGCAACATATGCACGTTCTGTTGGAAAAATTACAACAGACATGTCATATGTGGCAACATATGTATATCCTAAAATATGCTTTTTTTGTGGTTAATTCAATTAAATTGTCACCTAATCCAACAAAATAAAAATAATAAAAATAATCATTAATACTAATATTATCAGCAAAAATGAACACTTCACCAATTGTTTTATACAACTTATCAACAAAAAGGTGATTCACAATGGTATACATAACCATCAACATTTTCATCGAACTTTGCTTTTTTAGGTCTAAGCCTCTGTGGATCTTCATTGTTACTAACATAGCCACTCCGAGCCTTTAAAATCTCATAATTTCATAGGAGTGAAGCATATCTCATGCAAAGGGTTTCAGAACTAATTCCATAAGATGGTACTTGTAGTCCATCACTCAAAAACCCAGCTTATGCAACAACAAATAGTCCACAATCTCTGCATGATATATCATCAATTATAAAATATAATAACATCACATTTCAATAGTGGTAAGACAAAAAAAATAATGTGATACTTACAGACTATTGCTTGCTTATTGGGCAATACCAGTAACATGTCTGACTTCGAATGAGTGAGATTTGTTCTTTCCTTGGTAAGATTCAAGAACTGATCAGTTGGTTCGATCTTTTTGATAAAAAAAATTCGCTGGATTCAAGGTACTTTGGCAACAATGTAGACAACTTTTGAATCTCGGAGCACAATTTTCTGTTAGTCCTAAACGAGGACATCGAATCATACACCTCTATGCATCGTTCCTTCAATACAACGATTGCCAAGACCCAATGAAACTCCCCATTACAATTTACAGGGACATAAACCTCATATGTGAGGTGCCAAGGCAGTCCATCAGGTATACCAAACCCTTTAATAGTGCCAACGATTTTATTCTCATATTCAGGAACATCACTGGCATTGTCAATGTATGTTTTGAAAAAAACAATTAGTAATGGTATATCGATATTTAGAATGACTTTGTTGCTTTAATTTTTTCCGCAAATAGTATAAAATGACATCCACATGTTGCACAGATGCATCAACAAGTGTATTTCTGTATCAATTTATTTGTATGTATTCATGTTTTAATCAAAAGATAAAAGTGGACATGAATTTACCTCATCAGCCCAGCACTTATTAGGTTGAGACATTATGTAGAACCAATTCTTCTTCTTTGGAAATGCAACTGTAAAATCAAGTTGTTTGAACTCAAGATCCGAGCAATTGGCTAAGTAGTGATCGTCCTTGTTTCTTCTACAATTGTGTAATCATTATAAATAATTATTTAGTGGACAACAAGAAGAAATACTAATAATAGTTGAACGACTTTGCTTTTTTGCATGATGCTTGTAAAGGCCCTCGTTTATCCATTGCGAGAAGGATGACATTAGTTCAGTTGGACCCTCGCCGTCAATGTTAAAACCTTCAAATGGATATTGTTACTTCATATCACAACTGACGACTTCGACTTTCTTCTCTTTCGCTTTTGCTATCTTTTTCACTTTCTCTTTCTCCTTCTTTTGCTCCTTGTCCTTGTCCTTGTCCTCCTCCTTCTTCTCCTGTTCCTTCTCCTTCTCCTTCTCCTTCTCCTCTTCCTCCTTATTCTTCTCCTTCTCTTTGCCTTTTGGGTTTGAGTGTGATACCGGAGCAGTAGTCATTGATTTTTTTCTTTCACTAATTATAGATAGTGATTGGGAAATAGATTTTTTTAACCTCCTACACTTCAAAGGTTGTGAAATCTTCTTGGATGTATAGACATCAATATTATAAGTCATTTTTTAAAAAGTATCAGTGAGTTCTTTAACACGACTAATAAAATAATCATGTTGCTGCTCACATTCGTTGCATAGACAAAAAGAGCATTTAATGTTAGAAGAGGAAGCAACACCAATAAAAGATTGAGTTGTTGTCATGAATGAAACTTCTTGCATCATTTCATCTACAAGGTAAATAAAAAAATATTGAGATTTGACAATTGATTATAAAATAATAATGGGTAATAATTTATACTTATGTTGACACACATGGATATTATGTTGCCACAGATGTACCTTCTGTTGCCATGAATGAATCTTTTGTGGCCACAGATGAATCTTCTGTTACTACATATGACCATTTTGTTGCCCTAGCACATAGGTGATATGTTCCAACATATGACAATTCTGTTGGAATATATACCAACATATCACTAAAATGTAGCAACATACGACACATCTTTCAACAAATGAAATATATGTTGGACAACTGAACAAGACTATATTTCTAAAATCATATGAACAAAATGGTCACAAAAAGAAAAACAAAAGCAACAAAAAATGAATTTTCACTGAATGTTAACAATACATATACATTTCCTCAAAATTAGGGCTTTTTTTGGGTTTGTTGATTTTCTTTCAAAAACAATAAATAATAGGTACCATTACACTATTATTCAATTTTCACATCTATAGAACGATTTATTGTTCATTAACCCAAGAAAAAAACTTAGTATTGTTCGAAAATTATAAAATCTTTCAAAAAATGACTTACCCATGTCAAGTCGAACACAATCTTCAGTTCAGAAAGAGGAGAGAGTCACGGTCGGAGATGAGGAGGAAGATAAGATAATGCGGGAGAATATTTGTTTTGATAGTCGGATTTTTGGATTTTCTAAGTAAGAAGAAGAAGAGAAGAGAGAACGTTGAGAGAAGAAGAGAAAATTCCATTTTTGTTAACTTTTTTTTAAAATGATTTGGATAGAATTATAAAAGTTGAAAAATGAAGTATTTTTTTGTATTTTATAAAAGATTAGAAAGTTTTGAAAATATTAATTTGATACCAAATTTACTTAAATACATTTTAAAATGGATTTGACCATTTCTTGATCAAAGTGTCACCAAAAACAAAACTCAAACTTAATTATCACCATCTTCTCTCTCCTGTTCTTCTTGTTGCACTTTCGTCGACTTCATAGTTGTGTCCAGGTGAGCATACTTTACATTTGTATTGATTTTGATTTCTTAACAGGGGCGACTGGTAAGGCTTGTAAAAAAGTCCTTGGCCTTAGGCCCCCAATTTTAGGGCCCCCCATTTTTTAGTTAATTAGATAGGATTAAATTAAAAAAAATATATATATTAGAACTAAGACAATAAATGCAAAGGCCCCATTTTTTAGTTAATTAGGAAAGATTAATTTTTTAAAATTTTTTTGTTAGAGCTAAGTCAATAAATGTAAACGGCTAAATGAATTGATAGTCATAAATATGACTATGACTTTTTAACTTTCCAATAAAAAGTTGTGTACTTTTTTAAAAATGTACAAGTTATCTCTTTTTTTTTATGTTATTTTTTTTTCTAATTTTATTTTTATATATTTTATCTTCCTCCCTTCTATTTCTTCTCACTTTCTCTTTTCTAATCTTACATCTCTCTTATTCAAAGCTAAAAAATTTACTTGTTCTATTGATAGTTTATATTTTAAATTTGGAGAAAACTATAGTGCAGCAGCCCGATTCATTTTCGGAAATCAAGTCTTCATAGCTTTTGAATTCGGTAATATCATTCTAATTTCTAATATTATTTTTGTTTTGTTTCTTATGTTTATTATATTTTTTATTTGATATTGTAAATAGTGTTTAAAATATTTGTTAGATTTTAATATGTCAACTAGAAAATAGATTTGAACAATTTGAAATATATGAAAATATTTTTGGTTTTCTATTTAGTGGGAAAAAATTGAGATCATTAGATGATGAGAATTTAAAAAAAATATTGTCTTAATCTTGAATGTTCCTTAAAACATAATACTCACTCCGATATTGACGGTTTAGACTTATTTTCTGAATTAAAAGTGTTAAGGGAAATCATAAAAGTAGAAGACAATACTCTAATTGAGATACTCAATCAAATAAAAAGACTTGATTCTTTTCCAAATGTTTACATTGCTTATAGAATAATATTAACAATTCCTGTAACAGTCGCCTTAGCCGAAAGAAGTTTTTCAAAATTAAAAATAATAAAATATTATTTAAGATCAACAATGTCTCAAGAAAGATTAAGTGGTTTGGCTATATTATCGATTGAAAAAGAATTATTATAAGAGATTGCCTACACAAAAATTATTAACAACTTTGCATCTCAAAAAGCTAGAAAAATTGATTTAAAATAAAAATATTTATAATTTTTTTTAAGGCCTCTAGTTTGATTTTGGCCTTAGGCCACCAATGGATTTGAGCCGCCCCTGTTTCTTAACTCTACTTCTGTTTGATTTTGCAATATTTGGTGCTTTCTTTGTATCCAACAAATTTTTTGGCACCTCTTGATCCCTCCTGTTTTCCCCTCTACTCTGTGTTGGGTTTGAGTTTCTTCAATTTTGGCTTTTTTTTCCATCTTCTTACCTCCTCTTTGTCTTAACTTTGGACTTTTCTGGATTTTGAAGCTTTCTTGTGTGTATTTTTGAGCTTGATCTTGCTATCCTATACTCTCAATCGAAAACATAAATACATAGCATGAAATTAACAGAGAAACACAAGACGATAAAAACAATACCCATCAGAAAACAATGGTCCAAACAAAAAAATTCAGAATATCCAATAAAAAAATAATTAGTGGAATACAAACAAATTGCAAAAGCAAAGTTAGGAAATGGAAAACCCAAATAATTGCGGAATAATTATCTTGCATGAGATACAAAGGAGCTGAAAATTGAGACTAATGAAAAACTTTAGCTAACCCAACTCTTTCCAACACAAACTAGACACACGTTGTTTCTTCTTGTGTTTGCTTCAAATAGTTAAGCTTGGATGTGGATATAATTAGGATAATGATCGAAAAGATTAAGAAAAACAGAGGAAAAAGATGAAAATTGGGGTCAACACATCGCAATTGGTTCGTTTCCATTGTAAATATCCTTTTTTTTAATCCCAATATATAGGCATTTCTCAATTTGCAGATTTTTTTGTGCATTTCTGCATCTCTTACCTTAGAGACAAGAGTTCTTTTTTAATTTTCTATTTTGGGGTCAGTTTATAATGATTTGGTAGCTTCATTTTCTGTGTTTGTAAATATGCGGACAATATAGGAACTCCATTTTTGTGTACAAAACCACACTTAAGCATTGAAATTTTGCGTTTGTTTTACGTACAGAGTCTCTTTACATTGCCTTTATAGTGTATATATTTAGCTTCTAAATTCAATGAATAATATAGTTCAATGCTATTCGTTTCCACTTAAATACTAAAATTGGTTCATCAGGTCTGCACATGTTTTTTAGTTTGAATTGGCCAAGCTTGAAACCGAGCTGGAACCAGGATGGGTCATACCTGAATTGGAATGGAGAAAACTCATTTTTCTCATTAAATCTGTTTTTAAAAAATGCTGACTTTGTCATTATTTGTGTAATTTGATGACATGTGTCTATTTTTATTTCAAATTTTGAATTTATAATATTTAATTATTTATAATTTAAATTTCTAAAATTTTGTGGCGCTGACATGTGGCATTTTTTCTTCTCCTAGAATATATACATAGATAATATATATAGATTAAGATTATTATTATTATTATTATTATTATTATTATTATTATTATTAAAATGAGATAACTTCCCACTAAAAAAAGGAATCACACACCCTATTTTTTAGAACTTTATTTTTAAAACTAATTAACTTCTCAATTCAAAATTTAAATAATTTAAATAATTATATAAAAGTTTTAAAAAGAAGACGGTTATTATTATTATTATTTAAATTATTTATTATTATTATAATTAAAATGTTTATTATTATTATTTTAATAAAAACTTTTATTATTGTATTATTATTTAAAGAACGTTTATTATTATTTAAAAAATGGAAATAAAAATATGATAACTTCCCCATAAAAATGGAAGCACACACCCTATTATTATTATTATTTTTAAATTATTGATAATAATAATTAAAATGTTTATTATTATTTTAATAAAAATGTTTATTATTGTATTATTATTTAAAGAAAGTTTATTATTATTTAAAATATGGAAATAAAAATATGATAACTTCCCAAAAAATGGAAGCACACACCCTATTTTTTAGAACTGTTTTAAATTTTTTACGGATTAGTTTAAAAAATTACTGTTAAAATCATTTTAAAAATAAAAAAAAATTATTATTTTAACATTCAATTCAATTTTTCTTTTAACGTAAACAAATTTTAAAGGCTAAATTAAAACATACAACCATTTGTAAGGTTAAAAAAATTAAAAACAGTTTTTAATTTATGTTTTTTTTTAAACGTATTGTTTTTTAAATTGTTATTTATTATTGAATATATCTACAATTTTTTTGGTGTTGATACGTAGGCGCTATAACCTCTCCGATTATATATATAGATTATTATATTCAAAAGAAATATGAAATTATTTAGTTGGTTACTCTTTTTTTATTTATTTATGGTCAATTTAAAAGAATTTTAAATTATTTTTTTATTTTTAAAATTGTTGAATTTTAATAGTGTTGATATGTGTCACGTTTTACCTTTCCTATTATATAGATATATTATATATATATAGATTATTATATTCAAAAGAAACATGAAATTATTTAGTTGGTTACTCCTTTTTATTTATTTTTAGTTAATTTAAAAGAATTTTAAATTAGTTTTTTTTATTTTTAAAATTGTTGAATTTTTTTGGTGCTGACATGTGTCTCTTTTTACTTCTCCTACTATATATAGATAGATATTTATTTACAAAGATATCCTCCACAATTATGGTGGAAAAAATGTCAAAGTGATTTTGAGGGGTAATTGAGTGTTTAATCATGCTAATGCATGTATTAAATCTCTTTGCATTACTAATACCTAAAAATCCATTGTATTAGTAATACCCCCTTCAATACACAATAGAGTGTATAACTAATGCAAGAATTAATACATATAGCTAAGACATGTATTATTTTTGCTAATATTCTCTACCAAACGACTCATAAGTGTACAAAAGTGATTGTAACTTTAAATTGTTCGAGTTTGGTCCAGAATGTGAAAACGCCCTACAGAGATAGCTCATGATTTTTGCCTCTCTTAAACAAGAAATTTTTCCCATATATATGGCAATAAAATATGTCTAATTATACTTATGAAAAATGATTAATACACATATATAGAGCTTCTAATAATAGTTCAGGACTAGAGTTATGCTAATCCCAAACTATAATAAGTAAAAGTAAACAAAAACCTAACTCTTTGCCTGTTAATTTCATATTAGAACCTAATCAATAGAAGAGATCCATAAAAGATATACTAATAATGAGGATTAACTCCAGTACAATTAGCCTAATTACTTTTCAATGGAGTATTGGATGATTGCCACGTGCTTAAACAAAATTAAAAGGCTGAGATTTGCTTTACATTTTTTTCATAACTCAATTAACATTACATAAAAATTTATTAAATATGATAGTTAAAAATGTTTGAAATACGTCGAAAAAAATATCCAAATATTCAAATGTTTAATCACATTACGAATGATAATGATAAAATATAAGTTCATAAAAGATATAAAGTTTTAAATATAATTGATTAGAGAATATAAAGACTTATAATATAATTATAAGTTGAATTAGAACAAACAAAAGTTTATAAATTAAAATAGTAAAATAGTGCTAGTACAAATATATAATTTAATGCAAGTCTACGGTACCCAACTTATCGTACATTCGTACTGCACTTTATTAAATTTAATCGTGTTGAATTAATTAATTTAATATGATAATAATATAATATTATTCAAAAAAATAAAAATATAAATTATGGAACTAAAATTTTTGCTATCGTACTATAAATAGCCCTGTGAAACCCATTCTATCTTCCCTAAATTCTTTTTATTTTAATAAATTAATATTTTTTTATAATGGATAATAAATAATTAGTAAATATAAAATAGATTCTGAAAATGTAAAAAACGATCTTGGCCTTTTAATTATTTTTTTAAGCACATGGCAATCATGATCCTCACTCTAAATATTTTTCATAGAATAATGTGATTTATTATCGATTATACTTTAAAAGGAAATTCCAAGTATACAACTGCGTTGTCAAAAATTATATTATGGTGAGTAGTGAAGATTATATAAAAAATTATATTAAATTTAGTCATGTTGAATTAATTAATTATATTATTGTCAAGAGAACTTATGATTGTTATAATGAGATGATATTATATATGTTTACTAGAATTTGATAATTAAATTTCATTTTAATTGTTATAAATAAATGTATGAAAAAAATTAATTGAATGATTTTGTGTATCACAAAGAAGGAATGCATTTGTTAACAGTTTTAATATTAAAAAATTAGAAAGAGCGGAGGCTAGAGCAAACACTTGTTGCCGCGGAGGCTAGAGCAAACACTTATAGTCTTTTATCGTAAAATTATGACCAAATTGATGAACATTATTTATAAATATAGCCTCATTACTTTTCAATGCAGTATTGGATGATTGCCACGTATTTAAAACAAAGTTGGAATTTGCTTTATATATTCAATTAACAACATTACATAAATTTTTTATTAAATATAATAGTAAAAAAAATACCCAAATATTGAAATGTTTAATCACATTACGGTTAATAATGAAAATATATAAGGTCATAAAAGATCTAAAAATTTATATTAATTGTTTAAAGATTTATAATATAATGGAAAAAGGCATAAATGTACCATCAATATAATATAAAGATGATATAAAGATACTTATTTAAGTCGAGTGATGAAACTTCCAGAAAATGATATGAAATTCTGGAAAGCCAAATTTATAGATGGTTTACCTCTTTTATTTACGGAGAGAGTAAAAAAGACTCTAAGAGATCCGCAAGGAATTATTCCCTATAGTAACTATACCTATGGAAAACTTTTTGGAGCTTGTACTCAAGAAGACATAAATTTGTGCAATGAGTTAAAACTTTCAAGACAGCTTAAGATGGACAAGTTTAGAGAAAAATCTCAAATGGGAGATTTCTGTACTCAGTTTGGTTTACCAGATACATCCAAAGGTACCAACCGTGAAACTCCTAAATCTGAACCTCATAGATCTCATCGGAAGAGAAGAAGATCTAGGATAAGGACTAGAGAAGAAAGAGAAGAGCAAAGGGCTCATCGTAAATCTAATAAATTTACCAAAAATAGGTCCAAGAGAGATCTTAATAAGATCAAGTGTTACAAACGTGGAAAATTTGGGCATATAGCTCCAAATTGTAAACTTGAAAAGCTTAGGACTTTGAAACTTGATGAAGATATTCAAGAAAAGATTTATAGTTTGTTATATACTTCGGGTTCCAAATCAGATTATGATGATTCTGAAGCAAGTTATGCAACAGAGGATAATCAACCTGAGTCTTCCAGCAAGGTTCAACAAGACTTGAATGATGCTTGCAAATGTCATGATGATATTTGTCATTGTGAACATGATGAATTCTACAAGCTACAATCTCAATTCGAGGATATGAACATGTTTACTATCACTGCAGATAATGTTATAGAACTTCTGAAAGAAGTTACGGATAATACTCTTCGTGAAAAAATCGATTTCATCATAGTTTATATTGATGATATTTTGGTGTATTCAAAGACTCTTGAAATGCATATCAAACATTTAGACATTTTTAAGAAAATAGTTATTCAAAATGGTTTGGTGATTTTTAAACCTAAAATGAGTCTTTTTCAAACAGAAGTTCAATTTTTGGGTCATTTGATTTGTCAAGGAAAAATCACTCCTATTCAACGATCTATTGAATTCGCGTCAAAATTTCCTAACATTATTACAGATAGAACGCAATTGCAGCAATTTCTGGGAAGTTTAAATTACATTTCTCCCTTATACAAAAATTTATCTCGCGATTTAGCTTTGTTATACGACAGGCTAAAAAAGGATCATAAAAAGTCTTGGACTAATAGTCTCACAGATCTAGTGAAAACTATTAAAGATAGAGTTAAATCATTGCCCTGCTTAACCCTGGCTAATCCGGCTTGGCCAAAAATTGTAGAAACGGATGCGTCCAAAATGGGTTATGGAGTAATATTAAAACAGATTAACCCGCATGATAAAAATGAATACCTTATTCGATTTCATTTAGGAAAATGGAGCGATGCTCAAAGAAAATATGCAACGGTAGCTCATGAAATGTTAACTATCGTTAAATGTGTTTTAAAATTTTAGGATGATCTTTACAATTAGAAATTTGTGATAAAAACAGATGCTCAATCAGTTAAATATATGTTTGATAAAAATTTTAAACATGACACATCAAAATTAATGTTTGCAAGGTGGCAAGCACAGCTAGCCCCGTTTGATTTTGAAATTCTATATAAGAAAGGAAGTGATAACTCTCTCCTAGGCTTTCTATCTAGAGAATACATTCAAAATGAGTGAATATAGTAGTTATTCAGAGAATGGTGATATTCCTGTTTCTCTTTTCTTTACTGAAAACAGATTGATTACCATCTTAAAGGTTCTTCCTCTTAATCGAGATTTGAAGGAACTGATTTGCTGGAAAATTATAGATGGAATGGTGATGGACCTTTTCCAATCAATAGAAGAAGCTAATACTTATTATGATGCTTATTGGGAATAAATCTCGATGTTTTGTTTGCAGAATGGAAAACCCTTGAGTAACTAAGGGTCGAGGAAAGGGAAATAACCCACGAGGAAGGGGAAGATCATCCCCAGGCTCATCAAGATCGTCGTATGGATCTTCATCATCTAATACTCCAATTATACAATGAGGAGGAATGAGTTTATATAACTCAAGCTCTAGAACGCAAGAGAAAGCCTCTTCAATACATCTGGAAGATATTCTAGAAAGTGATCCATTATATGCTCAACTACAAGAATTTTCAACACAAAAGCAAGGTGATACTTTTGCTTCAGTCGCCAAAGAAGACGTTGATGATATCAAAACATATGAAAAGGTAGAAAAAAGAGAAGTGATATTTCTCTTAGAAATTCTGACATACAGAGAAGAGAAGAGCCTTGGAAGATATTCCAAAGGTATTTAGTTAATGGGCTCTATTTCCCGGGTGAGTCATACAAAACTCAAAAATATTATGAAACTCTGTTGATAAGCACAGGTGTTGAATTTCAACACTTTTCAAGATATAATACAAGTGAGAATGTTTATAACTTCTCTAAAATGATTATAAAGCACATCATTCATATTGAAGATTGGGGTATTTCCTCAATGACTGAAAGACAATTTAGTCTAAGCAAAGTCATGGTAAATTGTACCTATTGGGATTATATCCAGTCATTTAATAAAGTCCTATGTTATAACAATGAGAGGCACAAACATACTTGGTTTATAAAAGTATGTGTCAAGATATTTAACCCTATACCAAATTGGTTTTTACTTGCTACTTTGAATCCTAGATGTAAGTTATATGATACATCTGATGAAACTATTTTGGTAGAAATTAATTTCGCCAGATCTAAAGTCACTACTAGGAGACCTATAAAATGGGAAGAAATTAATTTTCCTACTACTTGGATTCTAGATTCTGTTATACCCCATGAACAAATAACTGATGTTGTCACTAATTTTGAATATTCTCATATTAGTCAAAATTCCGATGGAAAAATTTGTATGCAGTTTGATGAAAAAAGTGTTCCTTATAATAGACATTCATTTGCTTCTGATAGAAGATAGGCTATTCAACATATTTCCCCGATAGAACCTTTTTATGGTCCAACTAGAAATCGCGCTGCTTCATTGCATACTTTATCAACAGTTATATCTGCAGAAAAACAAAAAATAAAATTGATCTGCGGTTATACATTGTTCAAACAAATGATAAATCTTCTGATATTTCTGATAAGGATATTCCTTCTGCATCCGAAATGGATTTTAATCTTAATGATGAGTGGACATCAAATTGATTTTAGTCCAGGTTCACTGGCAAGAAAATATATTCAAAATGAATTTTAATGGAACCGGTTTAAACCTTGGTTTTTTGACACTTATAGTGAAGAAGATTTGAACAATATTTCACAAGAATTCTATGAAACTTGTGCTTTGCATAATCATATTATGCTTTTTGTGCCTTGGTTTATAACCACTTATTTGCCTTTATTCATTAATGTTCTTGAACGGTCTTATAAGGATGAATCAGGAAATATAATTAAAGCTATTTATCCTCCTCAAGCCCCGTTTATTTTACCAAATAATACATGTATCACTTTTACTGCTTTTCAAAAATTTATTGATAATGAGGTTGCCGCAGTAAGTATAAATGAGATTAATCGTCTTATTTCTCAAAACAATTATTTGGGTCTGTATGTTAAAGTTATTGGTGAACATATTTGTTCTCTTGATAAAAAAAATAGACAATTTAACTAATCTGATTGTTCAAATTGATGATAAGTTGAAAACGGCGAAACAAGTGTCTGAACAGGCTTCTACGTCAAAACAACCTGAGGTTCCAATGAACAAGAAAGGCCAGTAGATGCACTGAAGAAAGCCGAAGATTTTTTGGCAAAACTAAAGGACAAGATTTAGCAGATAAGCACTACAGACAATAAAAGGCACGCGCTTCTATAGCAACACTGTAGCTCAACAGTAGATACATTGTTACCAGGACCCAGATAGGGGCCCCAGTATCTTGTACAAAGATGCTTTCTTTTCCTATAAATAAGTTTGTTTTTCTTTAATTGAGAGCAGATTTTAGAAACCACCTCTTCTTGCTTTCATTTTCTCTCCCTCTCTCTTGTAAAATCTTCTAAGTATTGTAAGCTTGCCGGACTTTGGCCGGAATAATTAAAGAGTGTTGTTTGCTACAAGGTAATTTCCTTTATTTTTAGTTTTATCTTCGAGTTAAGCTGAGACTATGTCCGGCTAAAGAATTTTATCTATGCCGGAAAGCTAACTTAGAGATTAAATTTATCATGAAAGATCTAGACTTTATCTAAATATGCATAAATTTATATATGGTTTCTTGACTTGGTTCCGAGATGGTGGTACAGTCAGATTCAATACAACAAGTTAGTGGCTTTGTCTTAGTGAAGTCGAGTGATGGAACTTCCAGAAAATGGTATGGAATTCTGGAAAGCCAAATTTATAGATGGTTTACCTCCTTTATTTGAGGAGAGAGTAAAAACATTTCATGAGCTACCGTTGCATATTTTCTTTGAGCATCGCTCCATTTTCCTGAATGAAATCGAATAAGGTATTCATTTTTATCATGCGGGTTAATCTGTTTTAATATTATCTTATATTATAATATAAAATAATATAAATGGGATTTATTTATATATATATATATATATATATATATATAAAAAAAAAAATTCAAATCTAAATTTAGAATTCTGTTCATAGAAAGATGTAAACTCTTTGTAATTGATAATACCATAGTTTTGGATTTTTATGGTTCCCATTAAGGCTCATAAAATGGTTTTAAAAACATGTCATTTTGTTCGACTTATTAATATTAAATATGGGTTGGATAACTAATTATTTAAAATGTATTAAATACGAATATCGTCCATGTTATCTACTAAATATGGATATTTAGACAGAACATATAAATATCCATATTGTCAATACTCATTTGTCTTTTGCTTGTTATTTTTTTGTATAATTCCTTGCTTTCTTAATTCTGAGAGTTTAAATCAGTGTTTTGAAAGACTTTGATGAGACTCATCTCGGGACTCGCATTGAGGCGGGGCTCTAGCAAAACACATTCAGACTCAAGTGTGGGATTTAGTTCGGTAAGACTTACGCCCTAGGCGTCCGATTGTATGCCCTAAGCACGCTCAACGTTCAGGGCTTACCTAATAGATCTTACACAAATTATGTGTTAATTAAATTCTTTAGTTAACATTGTTGACTCTCATAATTCTTGAATAAATGAATGATACTTAATAGTTTTTAATCTATACACTACTAAAAAAACAGTGAATATCGACCTAAAAATTTCCGACCTCAAATGGAGGTCAGTAATTTCCGACCTCCAGAGGTCGGTATTTACAAGTAGTCGGTTTTTATGCAAAATAAAGCGGGAAAACCAAATTCCGACCTCCGGAGGTCGGAATTTTTCTCGGAAAAAATGAATTACAATAAAAATAATACCGACATCAAGAGGTCGGTTTTTATTGTAATTCATTAAAAATTCCGACCTCAGGAGGTCGAAATTTTTTCTCAATTAAATATTTTATAATTCCAACTTCCGAATGTCGGTAGTATGTAATTAAAATACCGACCTCATGAGGTCGGTAATTTTATTTCATCTAATTACTAGTAATTAAAGCGACATCAGGAGGTCGGTATTTTTATTTCATCTAATTACTATTAATTAAAGCGACATCCGGAGGTCGGTATTTTTATTTCATCTAATTACTTTTAAAAGCGACATCCGGAGGTCGGTTTACGAAAAGCGGGAAAACCAAATTCCGACCTCTGGAGGTCGGAAATTTTCTCGAAAAAAAAATGAATTACAACAAAAACCGACCTCTTGATGTCGGTATTAAAAAAAAAAAAAAATAACAATATTTTATTTTTCTCAATAGGTTTTGTGTAAAATAAAAAAACAAAAAAAATTATAATACCGACTTTCGTATGTCGGTAAAATTAAATAGTAAAAATAAATTAATATAAAATACCGACCTCATGAGGTCGGTATTTTTTATATTTAATTGAGAAAATAATACCGACATCAAGAGGTCGGTTTTTATTGTAATTCATTAAAAATTCCGACCTCCTGAGGTCGGAATTTTTTCTCAATTAAATATTTCATAATACCGACTTCCGAATGTCGGTAAAAATTAAATAGTATGTAATTAAAATACCGACCTCATGAGGTCGGTATTTTTATTTCGACTATTAATTAAAGCGACATCCGGAGGTCGGTTTGCGATTTGCGGGTAAACCAAATTCCGACCTCAAGAAGTCGGAATTTTTCCCAGAAAATGAATTATAATAAAAAACGACCTCTTGATGTCGGTATTATTTTCTATTTTGATTTAATTTTATTTAAATCGTTTTCCGGAGGACCATTTTGTGTTCTTAAAATTTAATGTGATACATACATATATATATATATATATATATATATATATATATATATATATATATATATGTTTAATTAATAAAATCAACCTCAAGAGGTGAGTTTATATTAAAATAATTATGTATATATATGTGTGTGTGTATATATATATATATATATATATATATAATTTAACTACACATCAACATAATTTTAATTTAATAAATTTACATATATATATATACACATATATACATCTATATATATAGATGTATATATATGTATGTATACATATACATATATTATATGTTGATGTGTAGTTAAATTATATATGTTTAATTAATAAAATCAACCTCAAGAGGTGAGTTTATATTAAAATAATTATATATATATATATATATATATATATATATATACACACACATCTATATACATCTATATAGATACCAATTTAATATGCGTTTAAATTAATAAAAAGATGTAAATAAACAAGAGTAAGAATTTAGATTTAAACAAAGAGGATAGCTTCTGTCAAGATGATGTAAGCTGCGGTTGTAAAATTGCGGTTGTAAAATCCTACTCAGTACTCCCTCTTCCTGTTCCGTTATCTAGTATTAGTAGTTTTTTGTTGCTGAATCCATGTAATTTCTCCCAAAATTACTTTTTTTTTTTTTTTTTTTTTTTTTTTTTTCACTGTTCATCTCTTTTCCTTACTCCTTTCATCTCTTTTCTTTACCCATTTTCTTAGCTTATCACAGCGGAAAATACAAAGAAAAGGGAAATATGAGTAGCATAGATGCAGAAATTTTGGCAGTTATATACGGATTAAATAGTTTTAAGTTATACATTATTAATAAACAAGAAATTCTGGTAAGAACGGATTGCGAGGCTATTGTAAAATTTCACCAAAAAATAGAAGGAAAAAATAGTAGTAAAAGAAGATGGTTAAATTTTTTAGACGCCACATCAATATACAATATATCTTTAGAGCATATAAAGGGGAAATATAATTCTTTAGCAGATCAACTAAGCAGACTTATGAAAACTAACTGTTTGTTTTCAGCATGAGTACAGATAAAGACGGAGCATCTAGTTCAAATTCAAGTGGGCAAAAAGACAAAGACTTGTTGCAGACTCTCTTAGGAAATACTTCATTTCAACCACAAACAAGACAAAATACAACGAGCATGGAAAGAATATATTTTGGAAAACAAAATTTAATTTTCTATCCTCCATCCAATCTAAGTTTCAGGGTGAAGCCAGAAACGAAGATAGATAGACCTCAAAGATGCTTAATAGACAACCTATGGATAGCATACAACAAGATTCCTCGAGACAACAGTTATTTCGTGTCCGTAGTAAATTCATTAAGCCATTATTTTACAGACAAAAATGAAGACAAAAAATTCAGATTTTATGTAGTAATCCAAGGAAAATTACAGGGCGTGTTCCAGACATGGATAGAAGTAGTAGATTCAATTAAAGACTTCCCTACCCCACTCTTTAAGGGATTCAATGATTTGAATGAAGCACTAGACTATGCTAGAGGAACTCTCGGGCCTAATTATTTCATCAGTCCAGCTTTAAGACAAATTTCAAGACCGTCTTTGCAATACAATATTCAGAAAGACACAAACAGAATCATTTTCTGTGATCATTGTTCCTCAATGACGGAAGGATTCAAAAGGCTAAATCAGACAATCGAAAGACTAGAAACAGAAAAAGGGAAAATGACACAACATATCCACTCATTACAAGAGAGGATAAGATTTTTACTTGGAAATACCGATCAAAATAAGAGTTCTCCATCTCCCCACAAAATGGATAAGACGGGTGTACATTCCCCAACGAATGTAGAAAAAACTATTGTACCAGCTAAAGGTACAGCTAGTCCCGTTCAAACGGTAGCGGGTAAAGACTCATCAAATCCGTTGATGGTTGACACTTTACCAAAAAGTGTAAGAATTCTGCCGGCAAGCTTCAATACAATGGCAGAGACAAGTAAAAGGACAAAAGGATTCCTCCAAAAAAGAAAAAAAAAATAAACGGATAGAAAAAATAATAAAAAGTTCCCTTTACAAATTTCTCACAGAAAAGACTAAAGAAGTACAAGAAAAAATCATACGAGAAAATTCAAAGCCAGATCCAGCAAATTCTGACCACGAGAGTAGGAGTGACGAAAATAATTTATCAGACCAGTTTAATCAACATTATGATCCAAATGACGACAATGATTCAGGGATGAGTTTTGATTCTGTAACACTACACAACCTGGATACCTAGAGAAATACGTAGCAATAACATCAACACAAGAAGACAAAAAAAAAATAAAAAAAAAAATAGGTAAGCAGTGACATCACAAGCCTTCATCAACTACAAGACTCCACTACAAATAGGTAAGCAGTGACATCAAAAGCCTTCATCAACTACAAGACTCCACTACAAGACTCCACTACAAGTCCATTATGATAAAGAAACTCCACTACATGTCCACTACTCCACTATCACAAAAGAAGGACACCACTCCACTATCACAAGAAGACAAAGAAGGACACTCAATTTCAACAAAGGTTTCACAAAGCCATGTGACGATGGGGCCCAAAGAGCACCCGGCAGGTGAAGAAAGTTTTTAGAAATTGAAATCCGAATTTCAAATCCGGATGGACTTCTATAAATAGAACCATATTACAAGAAAAGAGACAGAGCGAAGTGCAGAGCAGAGAGCAAAAGCTTAAATATTTCTAAGTAATAGTTTACATATTCCCCTTCCCTTTCAAAATAAAAAGTGAGTAAGTGTTTGTTGTGTTAGATTTAGAAATAGTTTCAGAAAAGAAGTATCGAAGACTAAAATTTGGATCACTACTTAAGTGTAATTTCGCAGAAGGAGACCATATTTTACATAGCGAGAATCAACATTTAAATACGGTTACAGATCTAATAATAAATTTAGCAGAACATAGTCAGTCCAAAGACGATAGATTTCTAAAGATAATAGAAACCATAGAAACCTTGCAACAAAGACAAAACAAATCATTAGAAAAGATAGAACAAAATTTTGACTTTCTAAAAAATCAGCAACTAGATATAATTTCAAAGGTACAAAACATAGTAGTAAATAAGATAACTGATAACAATCCTTTAGAAATACTAAATAGCCAGATAGAAAACCTTTATAAAGAGACAAAAGAAATTAAGAAAGAACTAAGTAAACTTAAAGACTTAACCCTTTCATGAACAACCCCTTTTACCAAGAAGTCCTTAGAAAAACAGCACATTTTCAAGCTAACCCTGAAGGTTTATCAGATTACGTTCCACCAGGAAAAACAGATTCTATAAGCGTAAAACAAAACAATTTGATAATATTTGCTTTATTAGAATTAAATAAAAACCTAGAAGACCAAATAAAAGAAATAAATAAAAAATTAGATATTTTATTGGAAAATAAAACCCCTACTAAAAAAGGTAAGCAAGAAAACGATATACAAGACTTAATAGAACAGCTCAAGAGAGTAGAATTAACTCCTCAAGAGGATAAACCTAAAAGAAAAGACAAAACATGGACCTTTTTTCAAACAGGAATAGAAATTCCCAAGAAAGACAAAGGGCCAGTTTCTCTCAAGATCGACTAGGAAATAATATGTTAGCTCGAATTATGAATAACTCATCTAAGCCTAGTAGTAGTCACCAGCTGGATGAATTAATAGATGTAGATAGAGACATAGAAATTTTCAAACAAAATAAATTAAAAATGCTAAATCCACAAGTCCTCTATAATACAGGTTTTTTCTCATCAACAGCACATCTATACAGACATTATAGAGAAGAACAGTTAAGCGTATCAGAAAACGATAGTGAAAGTATAAATTTAATTAGTAAAGAATCTATGCAAGAAATACAGAAAAGACGAATGAATCTCATGCACATGGGATTGGTGGTGATAGGGCTTAAAGGATTAACTAGAAAAAATTTAGGTACTAAAGTACTAATTACTTTATATGATAGCAGATGGTCAGAATCTAAAAGATCAATAATAGGTTTAACCGAAGTAGACATGAGTAACAATGGAGGAATATTTTACTGTAGTCCAGATTTTATGATAAATTCAAAAGAATTTGGTAAGCACATAAAAATAGGCATACAGACCAAAGGGTATGAAGAAATGAATTGTGGAAATAATCTTTTAGTTTGTGTTGGCTTTATAGGAAAATTAGCCACCAACAGCAGTTCAAAGTTTAAAATAAAGATAGACGATGCAGTAGGTATAATGGGAAATAAAGGAATCAAGTTAATGAACCCTTTAAAAATAAATTCAGAAGAATATGCTGGTAGAGAATGGAATTTAGAAAATTTCTGCAAAAAAGAAGTATTACGACCAAACGACCACCTCACATACACTAATACTAAAGGAGAGACATCAATTAGATTCACTGATTATAAATATACGGATCAAAAAGAAATAGAGGAAGACTTAGAAGATAATGAATCAACCGTTAATATGGAAGGTATGAATATCCAAAATATAAATGAAGAAGACTACGAAGTAGACTTATCAATAGCACAAGCTAAAGAATTACATAAAGAAAATAAAACAACTTTGTTTAAGTGTAAAGGTTGTAAAATGGGAAAAATAGATATCTCTATAGTAGAAACACATTTTAAAGAATGTAAATTCAGAATAGATAATTATGGGTATAGGCAAAAAGAAAACACCCAAGAAGAAAGTGATGATGAGACAACACGCAGTCTAAAAGAATTCATGGAAACCGCTTCTTCTAATTCAAGTCCTTTTCAAAAGACAACCCCCATAACACCAGTAGAATATACTATAGGAAACTTACCACGTCATCGGGTATATAGGCAAGACCCGGCAACAGAACCAGAAATGGTTAGACCAATAGGAATAAGAATGCCAATAGAAGCCCCTATCAAGCTTCAAGATGGAGGAGATAGAGGTAAGATACTAAACATAGCAGCTCATGATCCTCAATTATGGAACTCAGTAATAGATGTATGGAAAGGAATAGTAGTAGCAGATTACATACATCATTATAGTGAGACAGATGCAGAAACTATGTATAGATACATGGAAACCTTTTTAGGAGAATCAATCAAAGGAATGTGGGAAGCATACAAAGTAACCTACCCTCAAGAATTCCAAGAACTAGTAAATATGGGACCAAATCCATATAATTTCACTAATAAAATACACAGCCTAATAACAGGAGAAGACCCTAATAGTGGATTGGTAGTATTGCAAAAGAATGCATTAATAAAACTAGAACAACTTAGCATTACAAATTGGAGCCATATCAAAAACTTTCTAAAGGATTATTTTTATTTATGCGCTATAAGCGGCAATGCGTTTGATCAAAGCTTAGGAAAAAAGCTTTTTAATAAACTCCCTGGAGCATTAGGAAGAGAAATAGAAGAAAGATGGAGTAAAAGAGAAGGAGTTATGCAAAATCCAAATGTTAATTGGTCTATCGGACATAAAATACAGCATGTTATGGAAATATTACAGGAAAAGTGTACAAATATACAAATACAAAAACAATTAAAGCAAAATGAGACTGGTTTTTGTAAGAATATATATACAACACAAAGCTATGATCAAGGTACACCAAATAAGAAATATAGAAGAAAATATCAAAATAACCAAGACTACAGACCAAGGAAAAAATATTATCTACGAAAATCTACGGCAAAAAAGCCTTACCTAAATAAAGATAGACATGTAAGAAAACATAATAATAATAGAATCTATAAAAATAGACTATCTTGTTTTACATGCGGAAGTGAAGAACATCTTGCTAACACTTGTCCAGGAAGAAATAATAGTAGAACGAGAAATTCCCAACTCATAGAAGATTTCCAAGAAACACTGATAAATGTAGATGAATACATGTCAGATAATGAAAGTATATATTCAGTAATAAGTATAGATGCTTTAGAAGGAAGACAACACGACTCATCTGATTCAGAAGAAGAAACTTTAATAAATGAGATAGGATTAGAAAAATTGGACATCAAGGATTTTACATTTGTCAATCTACATTGTGATCACCAATTTTTAAAAGGGAAAGGTCTAGATAGCCAAAAATGTTTTAATTGTACAGGATATCCCAGCAAAGACAGAAGAGCTAAATGTACGAATTGCTATATAGAAGGATGCCTCATGTGCATCAATAAAATATTTAACATTAAAGTTATAGACCAGACCATAAGCGTAAAAGAAAAAACATTAATGTCCCTAGAAAAAAGGATTGATAGTTTAGAAGACAGAATGAATAAATTAGAAAAGGGAAAAGAAAAAGTAGAAGAAGAGGTAGAAGAAAAAGAAGGAATTGAGCTCTTAAATGAAAAAGAGGAATACAAATCGTTTGAAGGATTAATTTGTAATGAAGACAAAAAGATCAATACTATCAAAATATTAACGAGAATAAGAATTCAAAACTATGAAATAGAAACTTTAGCTCTAGTAGACTCAGGGTGTACAAAGAGTATAATAAATAGAAATATCCTGCCTATAGAAATAATAAAGAAATTTTACAATAGCCTCGCAATCCGTTCTTACCAGAATTTCTTGTTTATTAATAATGTATAACTTAAAACTATTTAATCCGTATATAACTGCCAAAATTTCTGCATCTATGCTACTCATATTTCCCTTTTCTTTGTATTTTCCGCTGTGATAAGCGCAAATTTTTTCGTCTTTTTTATCTCCATATTTATTGTTTTTTGTTTTCAAAACTGCTCCCCACCCTTCGAGACTTCCGTCTGTTTCTACTATTGGGTAATCTGTTTCTAGTGGGAGGGCTAAATCTGGTATATCTTTAACCATTTGTTTGAGTTTTTGTACTAGTTTTATGTCTTCTACATTAAATGTCTTTTGTCCATGACTTCCTGTTTTAGAGTATAGGGGTCCTGCTACTTTCCCTAGATCTTTGATGAAACTCCGTGCATAATTTAGTATTCCTAGAAATTTTTGCAAGTCTTTAGTATTGTCTAATTTATCAGGCATATCTAGGACCTTTTTTGCTATATGGGGTTGTAGTTTTATCTTTCCATTTCCAATTTCTACCCCTAGGAATTTTATAAGAGTCTTACATAATTCCATTTTCTTTTTGCTAATTATAATTCCATTGTCTACGAATAGTTTAAATACCGTTTGCAAATGTCCTAGATGTTCATTTGTATTATTACTAAAAACTAAAATATCGTCTACATAAACTAAAATAAAGTTTTTATAGTCTCTAAATATATTATCCATCTTTCTTTGAAAAATTGGAGGGGCTGTTTTTAAACCGAAGGGCATTACCAACCATTCGAAATGTCCTTCTGGGCAGGTAAAGGCTGTCCATTCTATGCTATCTTCATGCATTTTGACTTGCCAATATCCGGACTTACAGTCAAACTTACTAAAAAATTTTCTTCCTTGTATTCGATTTATTAGTTCTGATTTGTCTGGCAATTTATATCCATCCATTCTAGTATTGTCATTAAGTCTTTTATAGTTTATTACCATCCTAGCTTTTCCTCTTAGTATTTCATTGTGATTTCTTACCATAAATGCGGCTGACCTATGTTTTGAAGTTGACCTTCTTATTACCCCTAGATTTAATAATTCTTTTATTTGATCTTCAAATTCCCTCAGGTCTTCATTCGTGGATTCTATTGAAGCAGTTTTAACCGTATATTCTGGGTTAATAATATCAAGTCTGCAGGTTATATGATTGGCTTCCCAGTGCTTCAGGGGTCTTTCTCCAATTATTTCTAGTTTATCTAAGATAGAAATTACTTCGTCTAGGTCTTTCTGGTTTTTTATAACTCCTATATGTTGTAATCCTTTCTTAAAATTATAAAGTTCAGTATTTATTTCTATTAAATTATAGTTTTTCTCTATTTGTATATCAGATAAACTTAATTCTAATAATTCAATTTCTTTAATGTCCTCCTCTTCTGTACTAACATGTAATTTAGTACAATTACATTCTCCTTTATTACATTTTGATGTATTTGTATTATTAGTATTCTTAACATACCTTGATTTTGTAGGAACTAGTTCTGTTGTTATGGAGGTTTGAGTCATATTTTTAGAAAATATTACTCCATCTCTAGTGAGGAGACAACTTCCGTTATTATGTAGTAAGAAATCTAAGCCTAAAACAAAGTCTATCCTAATATTTAAATCTCTAACCCATATTTTTTCTAGTTTATAAGTAGGTTTATAGAAATCTGCACATGTGTTTAAAAAACTTATTTGAGCATTACTAACATAATGTTTGTATATATTTGAAGATCCGTCCATTTGCATGGCGCTTTGTGGTTCGGAAAATTCCTTTATTATTTCTATAGGCAGGATATTTCTATTTATTATACTCTTTGTACACCCTGAGTCTACTAGAGCTAAAGTTTCTATTTCATAGTTTTGAATTCTTATTCTCGTTAATATTTTGATAGTATTGATCTTTTTGTCTTCATTACAAATTAATCCTTCAAACGATTTGTATTCCTCTTTTTCATTTAAGAGCTCAATTCCTTCTTTTTCTTCTACCTCTTCTTCTACTTTTTCTTTTCCCTTTTCTAATTTATTCATTCTGTCTTCTAAACTATCAATCCTTTTTTCTAGGGACATTAATGTTTTTTCTTTTACGCTTATGGTCTGGTCTATAACTTTAATGTTAAATATTTTATTGATGCACATGAGGCATCCTTCTATATAGCAATTCGTACATTTAGCTCTTCTGTCTTTGCTGGGATATCCTGTACAATTAAAACATTTTTGGCTATCTAGACCTTTCCCTTTTAAAAATTGGTGATCACAATGTAGATTGACAAATGTAAAATCCTTGATGTCCAATTTTTCTAATCCTATCTCATTTATTAAAGTTTCTTCTTCTGAATCAGATGAGTCGTGTTGTCTTCCTTCTAAAGCATCTATACTTATTACTGAATATATACTTTCATTATCTGACATGTATTCATCTACATTTATCAGTGTTTCTTGGAAATCTTCTATGAGTTGGGAATTTCTCGTTCTACTATTATTTCTTCCTGGACAAGTGTTTAGCAAGATGTTCTTCACTTCCGCATGTAAAACAAGATAGTCTATTTTTATAGATTCTATTATTATTATGTTTTCTTACATGTCTATCTTTATTTAGGTAAGGCTTTTTTTGCCGTAGATTTTCGTAGATAATATTTTTTCCTTGGTCTGTAGTCTTGGTTATTTTGATATTTTCTTCTATATTTCTTATTTGGTGTACCTTGATCATAGCTTTGTGTTGTATATATATTCTTACAAAAACCAGTCTCATTTTGCTTTAATTGTTTTTGTATTTGTATATTTGTACACTTTTCCTGTAATATTTCCATAACATGCTGTATTTTATGTCCGATAGACCAATTAACATTTGGATTTTGCATAACTCCTTCTCTTTTACTCCATCTTTCTTCTATTTCTCTTCCTAATGCTCCAGGGAGTTTATTAAAAAGCTTTTTTCCTAAGCTTTGATCAAACGCATTGCCGCTTATAGCGCATAAATAAAAATAATCCTTTAGAAAGTTTTTGATATGGCTCCAATTTGTAATGCTAAGTTGTTCTAGTTTTATTAATGCATTCTTTTGCAATACTACCAATCCACTATTAGGGTCTTCTCCTGTTATTAGGCTGTGTATTTTATTAGTGAAATTATATGGATTTGGTCCCATATTTACTAGTTCTTGGAATTCTTGAGGGTAGGTTACTTTGTATGCTTCCCACATTCCTTTGATTGATTCTCCTAAAAAGGTTTCCATGTATCTATACATAGTTTCTGCATCTGTCTCACTATAATGATGTATGTAATCTGCTACTACTATTCCTTTCCATACATCTATTACTGAGTTCCATAATTGAGGATCATGAGCTGCTATGTTTAGTATCTTACCTCTATCTCCTCCATCTTGAAGCTTGATAGGGGCTTCTATTGGCATTCTTATTCCTATTGGTCTAACCATTTCTGGTTCTGTTGCCGGGTCTTGCCTATATACCCGATGACGTGGTAAGTTTCCTATAGTATATTTACTGGTGTTATGGGGGTTGTCTTTTGAAAAGGACTTGAATTAGAAGAAGCGGTTTCCATGAATTCTTTTAGACTGCGTGTTTGTCTCATCATCACTTTCTTCTTGGGTGTTTTCTTTTTGTCTATACCCATAATTATCTATATATATGTATATATACATATATATATGTATATATACATATATATATGTATATATATATATATATATATATATATAGATGTATATATGTATATAGATGTATATAGATGTGTGTGTATATATATATATATTATATATACATATATATATATGTAAATTTATTAAATTACATATATATATATATATATATATATATATATATATAGATGTATATATATGTATGTATACATATACATATATTATATGTTGATGTGTAGTTAAATTATATATGTTTAATTAATAAAATCAACCTCAAGAGGTGAGTTTATATTAAAATAATTATATATATATATATATATATATATATAAATAAATAACAATATTTTATTTTTTCTCAATAGGTTTTGTGTAAAATAAAAAACAAAAAAAATTATAATACCGACTTCCGTATGTCGGTAAAATTAAATAGTAAAAATAAATTAATATAAATACCGACCTCATGAGGTCGGTATTTTTTTATATTTAATTGAGAAAATAATACCGACATCAAGAGGTCGGTTTTTATTGTAATTCATTAAAAATTCCGACCTCAGGAGGTCGGAATTTTTTCTCAATTAAATATTTCATAATACCGACTTCCGAATGTCGGTAAAAATTAAATAGTATGTAATTAAAATACCGACCTCATGAGGTCGGTATTTTTATTTCGACTATTAATTAAAATCGACATCCGGAGGTCGGTATTTTTATTTCATCTTATTACTTTTAAAAGCGACATCCGGAGGTCGGTTTGCGATTTGCGGGTAAACCAAATTCCGACCTCAAGAAGTCGGAATTTTTCCCAGAAAATGAATTACAATAAAAACCGACCTCTTGATGTCGGTATTATTTTCTATTTTGATTTAATTTTATTTAAATCGTTTTCCGGAGGACCATTTTGTGTTCTTAAAATTTAATGTGATATATATATATATATGTTTAATTAATAAAATCAACCTCACAAGGTGAGTTTATATTAAAATAATTATGTATATATATATGTGTGTGTATATATATATATATAATTTAACTACACATCAACAAAATTTTAATTTAATAAATTTATATATATATATATATAGATGTATATATATGTATGTATACATATACATATATTATATGTTGATGTGTAGTTAAATTATATATGTTTAATTAATAAAATCAACCTCAAGAGGTGAGTTTATATTAAAATAATTTTATATATATATGCGTTTAATTAAAAATAAGATGTAAATAAATAAGAGTGAGAATTTAGATTTAAACAAAAGAGGATAGCTTTTGTCAAGATGATGTAAGCTGCGGTTGTAAAATTTGTTGTAAAATCCTACTCAGTACTCCCTCTTCCTGTTCCGTTATCTAGTATTAGTAGTTTTTTGTTGCTGAATCCATGTAATTTCTCCCAAAATTACTTTTTTTTTTTTTTTTTTTTTTTTTTTTACTGTTCATCTCTTTACCTTACTCCTTTCATCTCTTTTCTTTACCCATTTTCCTAGCACCTGCTTCTTTAACCACACCCTGGGATTCACAGTCCTTTTGGTTTTCTGACCATGGCGGACTTTCAACATCCCTAGGTATTTACAGGTTAATCTATCGGGGTTACTAAGAGGATAGAGAACTAACCATTTACTAAGAATAAATCAAAGAGTGAACATGTTAACGAAAATCATAATAGCATATCATAATAATATGAACATCATATCACACATAATAACATACACAATAATAACATAGTACATACGCTTAGGGAGAAGATTACTAGGATCTAGAAAACAGATAACTACTTACATGATAATGGTCGGAATGAGGTTTCCCTTTCGGGAGTCCCCGAAGTGACCTTGCAAGTACTTGTAGGAAAATACACTCACACTCTTTGTACAACACAACAAACACTTACTCACTCTTTATTTTGAAAGGGAAGGGGAATATGTAAACTATTACTTAGAAATATTTAAGCTTTTGCTCTCTGCTCTGCACTTCGCTCTGTCTCTTTTCTTGTAATATGGTTCTTATTTATAGAAGTCCATCCGGATTTGAAATTCGGATTTCAATTTCTAAAAACTTTCTTCACCCGGGTGCTCTTTGGGCCCCATTGTCACATGGCTTTGTGAAACCTTTGTTGAAATTGAGTGTCCTTCTTTGTCTTCTTGTGATAGTGGAGTGGTGTCCTTCTTTTGTCTTCTTGTGATAGTGGAGTAGTGGACATGTAGTGGAGTTTCTTTATCATAATGGACTTGTAGTGGAGTCTTGTAGTGGAATCTTGTAGTTGATGAAGGCTTGTGATGTCACTGCTTACCTATTTGTTTGTCTTCTTGTGTTGATGTTATTGCTACGTATTTCTCTAGGTATCCAGGTTGTGTAGTGTTACAGAATCAAAACTCATCCCTGAATCATTGTCGTCATTTGGATCATAATGTTGATTAAACTGGTCTGATAAATTATTTTCGTCACTGCTACTCTCGTGGTCAGAATTTGCTGGATCTGGCTTTGGATTTTCTCGTATGATTTTTTCTTGTACTTCTTTAGTCTTTTCTGTGAGAAATTTGTAAAGGGAACTTTTTATTATTTTTTCTATTCTTTTATTTTTTTTTTCTTTTTTGGAGGAATCCTGTTGTCCTTTTACTTGTCTCTGCCATTGTATTGAAGCTTGCCGGCAGAATTCTTACACTTTTTGGTAAAGTGTCAACCATCAACGGATTTGATGAGTCTTTACCCGCTACCGTTTGAACGGGACTAGCTGTACCTTTAGCTGGTACAATAGCTTTTTCTACATTCGTTGGGGAATGTACACCCGTCTCATCCATTTTGTGGGGAGATGGAGAACTCTTATTTTGATCGGTATTTCCAAGTAAAAATCTTATCCTCTCTTGTAATGAGTGGATATGTTGTGTCATTTTCCCTTTTTCTGTTTCTAGTCTTTCGATTGTCTGGTTTAGCCTTTTGAATCCTTCCGTCATTGAGGAACAATGATCGCAGAAAATGATTCTGTTTGTGTCTTTCTGAATATTGTATTGCAAAGACGGTCTTGAAATTTGTCTCAAAGCTGGACTGATGAAATAATTAGGCCCGAGAGTTCCTCTAGCATAGTCTAGTGCTTCATTCAAATCATTGAATCCCTTAAAGAGTGGGGTAGGGAAGTCTTTAATTGAATCTACTACTTCTATCCATGTCTGGAACACGCCCTGTAATTTTCCTTGAATTACTACATAAAATCTGAATTTTTTGTCTTCATTTTTGTCTGTAAAATAATGGCTTAAAGAATTTACTACGGACACGAAATAACTGTTGTCTCGAGGAATCTTGTTGTATGCTATCCATAGGTTGTCTATTAAGCATCTTTGAGGTCTATCTATCTTCGTTTCTGGCTTCACCCTGAAACTTAGATTGGATGGAGGATAGAAGATTAAATTTTGTTTTCCAAAATATATTCTTTCCATGTTCGTTGTATTTTGTCTTGTTTGTGGTTGAAATGAAGTATTTCCTAAGAGAGTCTGCAACAAGTCTTTGTCTTTTTGCCCACTTGAATTTGAACTAGATGCTCCGTCTTTATCTGTACTCATGCTGAAAACAAACAGTTAGTTTTCATAAGTCTGCTTAGTTGATCTGCTAAAGAATTATCTTTCCCCTTTATATGCTCTAAAGATATATTGTATATTGATGTAGCGTCTAAAAAATTTAACCATCTTCTTTTACTACTATTTTTTCCTTCTATTTTTTGGTGAAATTTTACAATAGCCTCGCAATCCGTTCTTACCAGAATTTCTTGTTTATTAATAATGTATAACTTAAAACTATTTAACCGTATATAACTGCCAAAATTTCTGCATCTATGCTACTCATATTTCCCTTTTCTTTGTATTTTCCGCTGTGATAAGCGCAAATTTTTTCGTCTTTTTTATCTCCATATTTATTGTTTTTTGTTTTCAAAACTGCTCCCCACCCTTCGAGACTTCCGTCTGTTTACTATTGGGTAATCTGTTTCTAGTGGGAGGGCTAAATCTGGTATATCTTTAACCATTTGTTTGAGTTTTTGTACTAGTTTTATGTCTTCTACATTAAATGTCTTTTGTCCATGACTTCCTGTTTTAGAGTATAGGGGTCCTGCTACTTTCCCTAGATCTTTGATGAAACTCCGTGCATAATTTAGTATTCCTAAAAATTTTTGCAAGTCTTTAGTATTGTCTAATTTATCAGGCATATCTAGAACCTTTTTTGCTATATGGGGTTGTAGTTTTATCTTTCCATTTCCAATTTCTACCCCTAGGAATTTTATAAGAGTCTTACATAATTCCATTTTCTTTTTGCTAATTATAATTCCATTGTCTACGAATAGTTTAAATACCGTTTGCAAATGTCCTAGATGTTCATTTGTATTATTACTAAAAACTAAAATATCGTCTACATAAACTAAAATAAAGTTTTTATAGTCTCTAAATATATTATCCATCTTTCTTTGAAAAATTGGAGGGGCTGTTTTTAAACCGAAGGGCATTACCAACCATTCGAAATGTCCTTCTGGACAGGTAAAGGCTGTCCATTCTATGCTATCTTCATGCATTTTGACTTGCCAATATCCGGACTTACAGTCAAACTTACTAAAAATTTTTCTTCCTTGTATTCGATTTATTAGTTCTGATTTGTCTGGTAATTTATATCCATCCATTCTAGTATTGTCATTAAGTCTTTTATAGTTTATTACCATCCTAGCTTTTCCTCTTAGTATTTCATTGTGATTTCTTACCATAAATGCGGCTGACCTATGTTTTGAAGTTGACCTTCTTATTACCCCTAGATTTAATAATTCTTTTATTTGATCTTCAAATTCCCTCAGGTCTTCATTCGTGGATTCTATTGAAGCAGTTTTAACCGTATATTCTGGGTTAATAATATCAAGTCTGCAGGTTATATGATTGGCTTCCCAGTGCTTCAGGGGTCTTTCTCCAATTATTTCTAGTTTATCTAAGATAGAAATTACTTCGTCTAGGTCTTTCTGGTTTTTTATAACTCCTATATGTTGTAATCCTTTCTTAAAATTATAAAGTTCAGTATTTATTTCTATTAAATTATAGTTTTTCTCTATTTGTATATCAGATAAACTTAATTCTAATAATTCAATTTCTTTAATGTCTTCCTCTTCTGTACTAACATGTAATTTAGTACAATTACATTCTTTTCCTTTATTACATTTTGATGTATTTGTATTATCAGTATTCTTAATATACCTTGATTTTGTAGGAACTGGTTCTGTTGTTATGGAGGTTTGAGTCATATTTTTAGAAAATATTACTCCATCTCTAGTGAGGAGACAACTTCCGTTATTATGTAGTAAGAAATCTAAGCCTAAAACAAAGTCTATCCTAATATTTAAATCTCTAACCCATATTTTTTCTAGTTTATAAGTAGGTTTATAGAAATCTGCACATGTGTTTAAAAAACTTATTTGAGCATTACTAACATAATGTTTGTATATATTTGAAGATCCGTCCATTTGCATGGCGCTTTGTGGTTCGGAAATTCCTTTATTTTCCATAGGCAGGATATTTCTAATAGATGATATATATGTATGTATACATATACATATATTATATGTTGATGTGTAGTTAATTATATTGTTTAATTAATAAAATCAACCTCAAGAGGTAGTTTATATTAAAATAATTTTATATATATATTATATATATATATATATATACATATACATATACATATACATATATTATATGTTGATGTGTAGTTAAATTAATATGTTAATTATTAAAATCAACCTCAGAGGTGAGTTTATATTAAAATAATTAAATATAATATATAATAAATAACAATATTTTATTTTTTCTCAATAGGTTGTGTAAAATAAA
>NW_026019781.1:0-2486 GCF_900185275.1 Solanum verrucosum | reverse complement strand
AACCCTAAACCTACACCTAAACCCAAAACACTAGACCGTAAATCCTAAACCAAAAACCCTAAACCCTAAACCTATAACCCTAAACATTAAACGCTAAACCCTAAACCCAAAACCCTTAACACTAAACCCTAAACCCTAAACCATGAATCCTAAACCCTAAACCAAAACCCTAAACCCTTACACTAAACCATAACCCCAAACCCTAAATTCTAACCCTAAACCTTAAACCCCAAACCATAGACCCTAAACCCTAACCCTAAATCCTAAAACCTAAATGTTAAATCCTAAATCCTAAACACAAACCCCTAACCACTAAACCTACAGCTCAAGACCCTAAATCCTAAAACCAAAACCTTAACCCTAAACCCTATATGCTAAATCCTAAACCTAAAATATAATTCCTAAATGCTAAGACCTAAATCCTAAACCCTCAACCCTAAGACCTAAACCCACACCCTAAACCATAAACCATAAATCATAAACTTTAAACATTTGACCCTAAACCCTAAACCTACACCTAAACCCTAAAGGTTAAACCCAAAACACTAGACCGTAAATCCTAAACCAAAAACCCTAAACCCTAAATCTGTAACCCTAAACCTTAAACCTTAAACACTACACCCTAAACCCTAAACCCTAAACCCTAAACCCTAAACACTAAACCCTAACTCTAAATCCTAAACCTTAAACACAAACCACTAAAAACTTAACCTACAACTCAAAACGCTAAACCCTAAAATCGAAACATTAACCGTAAACACTATATGCCAAACCCTAAAACATAATTCCTAAACTCTAAGACCTAAACCTTAAACCCTCAACCCTGAATCCTAAACCCACACCCTAAACCCTAAACCATAAATCCTAAACTCTACCATTTGACCCTAAACCCTAAACCTACACCTAAACCCTAAACGTTAAACCCAAAACACTACACCGTAAATCGAAAACTAAAAACCCTAAACCCTAAACTTGTAACCCTAAACCCTTAATTGTAAACCCTAAACCCTAAACAATGAATCCTAAACCCTAAACCAAAACCCTAAACCCTAATACTAAACCCTAACCCCAAACCCTAAATTCTAACCCTAAACCCTAAACCCCAAACCATAGACCCTAAACCCTAACCCTAAATCCTAAAACCTAAATCTTAAATCCTAAATCCTAAACACAAACCCCTAACCACTAAACCTACAGCTCAAAACCCTAAACCCTAAAACCACAAGCTTAACCCTAAACCCTATATGCTAAATCCTAAACCCTAAAATATAGTTCCTAAACGCTAAGACCTAAATCCTAAACCCTCAACCCTGAAACCTCAACCCACACCCTAAACCCTAAACCATAAATCCTAAACTTTAAACATTTGACCCTAAACCCTAAACCTACACCTAAACCCTAAAGGATAAACCCAAAACACTAGACCGTAAATCCTAAACCAAAAACCCTAAACCCTAAACCTGTAACCCTAAACATGTAACCCTAAACCTTAAACCCTAAACCCTAAACCCTAAACCCTAAACCCTAAACACTAAACCCTAACTCTAAATCCTAAACCCTAAACACAAACCACTAAAAACATAACCTACAACTCAAAACGCTAAACCCTAAAATCAAAACTTTAACCCTAAACCCTATATGCTAAACCCTAAACCCTAAAACATAATTCCTAAACTCTAAGACCTAAACCTTAAACCCTCAACCCAGAATCCTAAACCCACACCCTAAGCCCTAAACCATAAATCCTAAACTCTAACATTTGACCCTAAACCCTAAACCTACACCTAAACCCTAAACGTTAAACCTAAAACACTACACCGTAAATCCAAAACCAAAAACCCTAAACCCTAAACCTGTAACCCTAATGCTATAACCCTAAACCCTTAACTGTAAACACTAAACCCTAAATAATGAATCCTAAACCCTAAACCAAAACCCTAAATCCTAATACTAAACCCTAACCCTAAACCCTAAATTCTAACCCTAAACGCTAAACCCTAAACCATAGACTCTAAACCCTAACCCTAAATCATAAAACCTAAATGTTAAATCCTAACCCCTAAACACTAAATCTACAACTCAAAACCCTAAATCCTAAAACCGAAACAGTAACCCTAAACCCACACCCTATAATTCATAAACTCTAAGACCTAAACCCTAAACCATCAACCCTGAATCCTAAACCCACACCCTAAACCCTAAACCATAAATCCTAAACATTTGACCTAAACCCGAAACCTACACCGAAACCATAAACCCTAAACCTTAAACCCAAAATACTAGACCGTAAATCCCAAACCAAAAACCCTAAACCCTAAACCTTAAACCCAAAACCCTTAACCCCAAACCCTAAACCCTAAACCATGAATCCTAAACCCTAAACCCTTACACTAAACCATAAACCTAAACACTAAATTCTAACCCTAAACCCTAAACCCTAAACCCTAAACCATAGACCCTAAACCCTAACCCTAAATCCTAAAACC
>NW_026019780.1:0-18542 GCF_900185275.1 Solanum verrucosum | reverse complement strand
AGGAAATGTGTTGAGGACAAATCAGGGAAATCTGACCAAGGGTGGAACCACGGTGCCCATTGACGGTCCGTAGATTGATCTATGGACCGTACTATTGATCCGTAGAGTGAGACTGCGAGGGTTCCAGTACCTCATTTTTGAAGATGCTAAGTATGGAGCTACGGAAGGGATTGACGGACCGTAGGTCGATCTACGGTCCGTGCTGCTGGTCCCGTTTGCTTCAGAGAAGCTGATTGTTGGATGCTGAAATATTTTCTAAGTCCCAAGTGACGGAAGGGACTTACGGACCGTAGATCCATCGACGGTCCGTAAGTCAGTCTCGTGGATCGAAGACGCGTACCTGAACAAAACTTTCCTTAATTTGTTTCCTTTTTTATTTAGGATTTGTTTTCTATAAATAGGACATGTAAACCTTGTTTTTGGGGGTTAGACACTATTATTCTATTTTTGCTTTGTAACTTTGGAGATTAATTTGCAACCCTAGCAATTATTGATTTCCCAAGTTCGTTTTGAAGATTTTAGCTTTGCAATTCAAGTTAATTTTCTGGGTTTATTATTCTCTTTACGTAAGTTCATGATTTCTCCATCTACAATTATGAATTGTGTTCTTGCTAATATGAGTAACTAAATCCACAACTAGGGTTGTGGGAACCATGATCAATTAACAAAGTATGAATAGTAAATAAGCAATTCTTAACTAGTATTTTGCATGCATTGATAATTCTTTCGTCTAGAAGTCTTTTTAACGGTGGCCAACGTTAGAACTCGCCTTGTTACTACTTGCCGGACCAACGAGGTAATTAACAAGAAAAGACTTATCAACATAGATTTAGTGTGATACTATCTAATAGCCTAGTGTCGATTGGTGCGAAGTAATAACTAAGCCAAACATCGATTATGATGTCTAATATGAGGTAAAGGTAAGGGTTAGTAAATTATACACACGTAGCCGGACCAAGGTGCGGGGTGAAATTATCTAGATGCCGGACCAAGGATTTAGAGATACCTAACTTATCACTTTGCATGTAATACACTAGAAAAGGATTGCTATTACTAGGATTACTGCGTTATGAGATTATGGGAAACACGTGTACCCTAGTTATTTCTCTTATCTTGATAACAACCAAAGTTGAATTTAATTATTGATTACAATATTAAGTCTTACTATTTGTTTTACACAAGCACAACCCCTTTTTATTACCTGTTTCTGGAAATAATTTGACTAATCGAATATAATTGTTGGTTAAAAGTAAAGTCTAAACCATTTTCCTCGTGGGATCGATCCCAACCTACAAGTTGGGTTCTTTACTTGATAATGATCGCTTATGCTTCTGAAAGGAGGTGTATTTGAGCGTATCAAATTTTGGCGCCGCTGCTGGGGAATCTGGCTTTTATGACTTACTGGACCCCAAGTCATTTTTTATGACTTGCTGGGACTGACAGTTCAGTCACCTGGTCGTTCGTTTGGTCTTGGTGCGAGTTTTTGTGTTTTGGAGCTTATGAACCTTGAACGATCATTTTCGATCAAAAGTTCAAGAAGATGACATCGAAATCCAATTCTGACGATTCCATCAGCTCCGGAAGGGTCATTTTAGGCTAGTAGGATGGTCGACATGACTCCCGAGGTTTTCAGTGTGAGTCGGTGCGATTAGGCGTTTTAACTTTAAGTTTAAGCCTAAGTTTGACTTTGGTCAACATTCTGAGTAAACGCGCTCGGATGAGAATTCCGTCAGCGTGGTTAGCTCCGGAATTTCGAGTTTGGTCTAGATTGACCCTTCTTTTGGGTCTGGAGGTTTTCGATATCTTTCCGAGCCCTTTTGTGGGTTTTGACTTAAAAGGGCTTTTGGAAGTGGGACCCACTTTTTATTGAAATGACCTCTGATGGAAATTTCGACTACACCGTTGAGTCTAGAATATCAAATTTGGTATGGTTGCATATCTCGTTTGCGTGCACGGGGTTCCGAACGAGATCGGAGCACCCCATCGGAATTTCAAGTTTTGGAAATGTTGCAGATTTTGTGCAATAAATTGCAGAAAATCAGCAACATTTTCCAAACTTCAAACCCTCATCTCTCTCTCATCTCTCAACCGATTTGGGCGATCCAAAAGGCTAAGTTGTGAGATTTTTCGAGGACAACGTGTTGGTGAGCTCGGATAGTGATTTGGAGTCCCCGTTTAAGGTAATTTTCGAAAAACACCTGCTGCCAGACCCCTTTTTGTGAGCTTGATTTTGGGAAATTTTAAGACCTGTTTTCTTAGCCATTTTAAATCCGATTTTGGTGATTTTTGAGGCTATCTTGAGTAGTTTTTCGAGGAGAACATTGTGGTGTCGTTAGATTTTACTGTAGATCGCCCGTTTTTGGTAAATACGCTGAATTAGCTGCTGTCCCATTTCTAATTTTTGAGAAAAATTGGGTTTTAGTTGCTTGTTGATATTGTGTTGTTCCCAAGCCCCAAATTGTGTCCCATTTTGGGACATCAGCTGGGGGAACTGGTTAGGACCCACTTTTGGGGTTAATTTCGGAATTTCCTGCGCGGGTCCCACGATTCCCGTTTTGACTCCAAAATTGACCCGTCTCCGTTTGTTGTGATTTTGGTGTCTAAACGACCGTATTAACGTTGTGATACTATTTTTGATAGCGGAGAAGCATTTCGAGACAGTTCATAAAGGGAAAGCTCCGAAGAAGTGATTTTGGAGCGCGTGTGATCGGCCTACAGGTAGGCTACGGTTTTCCTTTCTTAGATTGAGCTCGAGAATGTGAATGCATGTTGATTAGTTGGGATTTGGGTTGGGTAGTTATTGAATCTTGCATAGGTGTTAAGAAATCATATTTTCGGCCTATTTACGGAATTATCGGGTAATTGTGAGCATGCTTTGTGTTATTAACGGACCCTCCTCGCTATGTGGAGTGCTTGCATGCTTAATTATTGTTTATTTGAAGAATGTTGGGCCTTAGTTTAGGTTTGACTAGGGCTTGCCTTATAAATACATTATTCGGATCCAATAGGACTTAGTTTTGCCCCGATGTCGCTCGGCCGGCTTAGATCCCTGTAGACTGGTGTAGCAGACTTGAGTCTGATAGATTGGACCTTAGTTAGGCAATACGCTTGCTCTGACTTTAGTTATCCTTATTTTCCCCGATGTTACGGCTTCACGAGTTACGTCGGCGACACTAGTTCTACTTCGCGATTTGAATTTGTTTTTTGATTTGGTTCCAAGGACTTACATTGATTGGCTAAGTATGGACGGCATTCCACGGACATTTATGAGTGTGGATCGATTAGGACTCTTTCAGCAGCTACATTGGCACTTATATAGAGCATCCGGTTTAAGGTCCGGCCTCTATTTCCCAGATACTTATATAGAGCATCCGGTTTAAGGTCCGGCCTCTATTTCCCAGATACTTATATAGAACATCCGGTTAGAGTTTCGGCCTCATATACTTGATATTTATGATTGATTACTTGGATATTTCTTGTGAGCATCCGATTCGAGGTCCGACCTCCGTACTGTCAGATTCTACTAATTAGGGTTGAGGTTCTGGTTTGATGTTCTTCGTTCTTGGGTTCTTTTATGCAATTTTCTTTAGTTATAGTTATTCTGTGTACTCGTCGGGCTTATGGGGGTCCGTTCGGGTTTTATTTAATTTGCGCACGAGTGTACCTTCTGGGCTTATGGGGGTCCAGTTAGGTGTAGTTAGCTTATAGATTACTTTAGTTAGTTCTTTATACACTCGTGTGCATTCCATTGTTACTTAGATTTCCGTTCTTGACTTCGGTTTGTGTGATTCCTTCTTTTCATATTGCCTTTACTTTTCAAGTTCAGTCGGCCTATGATGCCTACTGGGTACCGGTTGTTTTGGTACTCATGCTACGCTCTGCATCTATTTCGTGAAACAGGTCCGGGCACTAGTAGCCAGCGTTGATCGAGCTTGGAGCAGACTGATCCGGAGACGGGAGTGAGCACCCCTCGTTTTGTACTATTTCAGTCTCCATCTGTATATATAGACTTGTCTTTTACCTTTCGAGACAGTCCAGTGTCTGTTGTCTACTTTTGGGACTTGTACTCATTTTGTTAGTAGCTCTGTACTAGTGACTTCCAGGTTCTGGGAGGGATCTTTATTTGTATATATGTTTTTGGTTTGCTTTCTCCTGTTTATATTGTTGTTTGTCTACTCTTGTTTAGTTTCTACCCTCAGACCCATTACTTGTTGTTTCGGGTTACGGGTTGGCTTACCTACTGGTGGGTTATAGTAGGTGCCATCATGACTTGAGAAATCGGGTCGGGACAAGTGGGTAACAGAGCCCCAGGTTTATTGGTCCCACTTGTACAGAGCTAACGTCTAGTAGAGTCCTGCGGATCAGTGCGGAGGCGTTCATAACTTATCTTCGGGAGGCTACAGGATGTCCTTAGGAAAATTTCCTCTTTTGTTTCGCTTTCGTGCATTGTGTGTCTTATTGGTTCCTGGAAATTTCATTTGTTTCACTCTTTCGCAGGATGGCTCGCTCGCGAGGTGGCGCGGCCAGGGGTGGCGCACCCGGGTCTGCAGGCAGAGCCACAACTTGGGGTAGACGCCGACCCTGAGGTCGAGGCAGGGCCGTAGCACCAGCCCGAGATAGGGAGGAGGAGCCACAGGCAGCATATGTACCTCCACAGCCGATGGGGCCGGGGCCGGCCCAGCCACCACCTGCACCAGCTGCAGCAGCAGCTCCTGATCTTCATGCTCTTCTGACTCAGATACTAGCAGCTATTGGGGAGATGCGACAGGCACCAGCCCCAGCAACACCAGCACCAGTCCTAGCAGCACCAGCTCCAGCGCCGCAGGGTCTGCCTGCCGCAGCGGCACCAGAGGTTCAGCCGCCACCAATTCATGTGACTGTCGTGTCAGACTTAAAGGACGGGGAGATGCCACTGTGCGAGCAGATGATGCTCGGGGTATTCCAGAGGTTGGCACCGCCGATATTCTCAGGGGCGATGGGGGAGGATGCCTACGAGTTCCAGCTTACTTGTCAGGAGCAGCTACAGTCATTAGGCCTCTTGGAGTCGAGAGGAGCCGACTTCACTGCTCATCAGTTTCGTGGGCCAGCTAGGCAATGGTAGCGCTCGTATCGAGAGTCCAGGCCTGTTGGATCGCCTCATGTATCTTGGAGTGAGTTCTCAGAGGCTTTCTTAGCCCGGTTCATGCCACGGAGCGTCAGGGATAGGCTTCGTGATCAATTCTCCAGATTGGAGCAGGGCCCTATGAACGTCTAAGAGTACGAGACGAGATTCCATGAGTTGTCTCGACATGCTACCATGATCCTACCCACGGAGGAGGAGAGAGTTCGTTGTTTTGTACGTGGGTTGCGGTACCGTCTGAGGGTCGACACAGAGCATTTAGTTTCTGCCGGCCGTTCATTTCTTGATGTAGTTGACCATGCCCGATCCATGGAGCATATTCATCGCGAGGCCCAAGGGGGCAGCGATAAGAGGGCACGCTACCATGGCAGCTACAGCGGGTCCCAGACTAGAGGGAGAGACTCCTATGATCGGCCCCGCCAGAGGTTCCAACAGGGTCAGTCCAGTCGTCCTGTTCAGGCGGCATTACCTGCTTCTGAGGGAGGCCAGTATCACCAGGGGGTCCCTAGTACGGGCCAGAGTTCGAGGGGATCAGATTCCCTCCCTTCCTACCGCAGTCGGGTTACTTCAGGGCGTTCAGCTTCGGGGTGTGTTGATTGCGCTACTCTTGACCATTCGTCCAGAGAGTGCCCCCGGCGAGGGCGAGGAGCGATTGTACCAGCTCCCCTTGCACCTAGACCAGTTTCAGCAGTGCTCCTTCTAGCTAGAGGTGGTGGTCAGGACCAGGGTCGTCGGGACCGCCGACAGGGTACCAGAGGCGGAGCTCGAGGACGCAGGTTAGGTGGTAGATCAGATGCATCGGGCAGAGGTGCTCAGGGCCATTTCTACGCAGCCCCGGCGAGGGCGACGACTGAGCCATCTAACGATGTTATCACAGGTACGCTTTTATTATGCCATCAGCCTGCTACAGTATTATTTGATCCCAGGTCCACATTCTCGTATGTATCTGTTTATTTTGCTCCTCGATTGGGTATGAGGTCTGAGTCTTTGGCAGAGCCAGTTCATGTTTCGACCCCGGTGGGTGACTCCTTAGTAGTGGATCAGATATTGCGATCTTGCTTAGTGACTATCCAGGGTTGTGATACTAGAGTTGATCTTATTTTGCTAGATATGGTTGATTTTAATGTGATTCTGAGCATGGACTGGTTATCCCCTTACCATGCGGTCTTGGATTGCTACGCCAAGACTGTTACCTTAGCGATGCCTGGCGTTTCCCCAGTGTTGTGGCAGGGTGCTTATAGTCACACACCAACAGGGATCATCTCTTTTATGCGGGCTAGATGGTTGGTTGCTTCTGGGTGTTTAGCTTATTTGGCTTATGGGCGAGATGTGAGTAGGGAGGGCTCTTCAGTTGACTCAGTTCCTGTGGTTAGAGAGTTTGCAGATGTGTTCCTTGCAGACCTACCTGGCCTACCACCAGATCGTGACATTGATTTTGCCATAGATTTGGAGCCCGATACCCGTCCTATTTCTATTCCGCCTTATCGGATGGCTCCTGTAGAGCTCAGGGAGCTCAGTGCTCAGTTAGAGGATCTCTTAGGTAAGGGGTTTATCCGTTCGAGTGTCTCGCCTTGGGGTGCTCCTGTTCTGTTTTTGAAGAAGAAGGACGGGACTATGAGGATTAGGGCAGCAGACATCCCTAAGACTGCATTTAGGACCCGTTATGGCCACTATGAGTTCCTTGTGATGTCTTTTGGGTTGACTAATGCCCCTGCCGCTTTCATGGACTTGTCTTTTACCTTTCGAGGCAGTCCAGTCTCTGTTGCCTACTTTTGGGACTTGTACTCATTTTGTTAGTAGCTCTGTACTAGTGACTTCCAGGTTCTGGGAGGGATCTTTATTTGTATATATGTTTTTTGGTTTCCTTTCGCCTGTTTATATTGTTCTTTGTCTACTCTTGTTTAGTTTCTACCCTCAGACCCATTACTTGTTGTTTCGGGTTACGGGTTGGCTTACCTACTGGTGGGTTATAGTAGGTGCCATCATGACTTGAGAAATCGGGTCGTGACAAGTTGGTATCAGAGCCCCAGGTTTATTGGTCTCACTTGTACAGAGCTAACGTCTAGTAGAGTCCTGCGGATCGGTGCGGAGGCGTCCGTAACTTATCTTCGGGAGGCTACAGGATGTCCTTAGGAAAATTTCCTCTTTTGTTTCGCTTTCGTGCATTGTGTGTCTTATTGGTTCCTGGAAATCTCATTTGTTTCACTCTTTCGCAGGATGGCTCGCTCGCGAGGTGGCGCGGCCAGGGGTGGCGCACCCGGGTCTGCAGGCAGAGACTCAGCTTGGGGTAGACGCCGACCCTGAGGTCGAGGCAGGGCCGTAGCACCAGCCCGAGATAGGGAGGAGGAGCCACAGGCAGCATATGTACCTCCACAGCCGATGGGGCCGGGGCCGACCCAGCCACCACCTGCACCAGCAGCTCCTGCTCTTCATGCTCTTCTGACTCAGATACTAGCAGCTATTGGGGAGATGCGACAGGCACCAGCCCCAGCAACACCAGCACCAGTCCTAGCAGCACCAGCTCCAGCGCCGCAGGGTCTGCCTGCCGCAGCGGCACCAGAGGTTCAGCCGCCACCAGTTCATGTGACTGTCGTGTCAGACTTAAAGGACGGGGAGATGCCACTGTGCGAGCAGATGATGCTCGGGGTATTCCAGAGGTTGGCACCGCCGATATTCTCAGGGGCGATGGGGGAGGATGCCTACAAGTTCCAGCTTACTTGTCAGGAGCAGCTACAGTCATTAGGCCTCTTGGAGTCGAGAGAAGCCGACTTCACTGCTCATCAGTTTCGTGGGCCAGCTAGGCAATGGTGGCGCTCGTATCGAGAGTCCAGGCCTATTGGATCGCCTCATGTATCTGGGAGTGAATTCTCAGAGGCATTCTTAGCCCGGTTCCTGCCACGGAGCGTCAGGGATAGGCTTCGTGATCAATTCTCCAGATTGGAGCAGGGCCCTATGAACGTCTCAGAGTACGAGACGAGATTCCATGAGTTGTCTCGACATGCTACCATGATCCTACCCACGGAGGAGGAGAGAGTTCGTTGTTTTGTACGTGGGTTGCGGTACCGTCTGAGGGTCGACACAGAGCATTTAGTTTCTGCCGGCCGTTCATTTCTAGATGTAGTTGACCATGCCCGATCCATGGAGCGTATTCATCGCGAGGCCCAAGGGGGCAGCGATAAGAGGGCACGCTTCCATGGCAGCTACAGTGGGTCCCAGACTAGAGGGAGAGACTCCTATGATAGGCCCTGCCAGAGGTTCCAACAGGGTCAGTCCAGTCGTCCTGTTCAGGCGGCATTACCTGCTTCTGAGGGAGGCCAGTATCACCAGGGGGTCCTAGTACAAGCCAGAGTTCGAGGGGATCAGATTCCCTCCCTTTCTACCGCAGTCGGGTTACTTCAGGGCATTCAGCTTCAGGGTGTGTTAATTGCGGTGCTCTTAACCATTGGTCCTGAGAGTGCCCCCGGCGAGGGCGAGGAGCGATTGTACCAGCTCCCCTTGCACCCGACCAGTTTCAGCAGTGCCCCTCTAGCTCGAGGTGGTGGCCAGGACCAGGGTCGTCGGGACAGCCTACAGGGTACCAGAGGCGGAGCTCGAGGAGGAGGCTAGGTGGTAGATCAGATGCATCGGGCAGAGGTGCTCAGGGCCATTTCTACGCAGCCCCGGCGAGGGCGACGCTAGGCATCTGACGATGTTATCACAGGTACACTTTTATTATGCCATCAGCCTGCTACAGTATTATTTGATCCCAGGTCCACATTCTCGTATGTATCTGTTTATTTTGCTCCTCGATTGGGTATGAGGTCTGAGTCTTTGGCAGAGCCAGTTCATGTTTCGACCCCGGTGGGTGAGTCCTTAGTAGTGGATCAGATATTGCGATCTTGCTTAGTGACTATCCAGGGTTGTGATACTAGAGTTGATCTTATTTTGCTAGATATGGTTGATTTTGATGTGATTCTGGGCATGGACTGGTTATCCCTTTACCATGCGGTCTTGGATTGCTACGCCAAGACTGTTACCTTAGCGATGCCTGGCATTTCCCAGTGTTGTGGCAGGGTGCTTATAGTCACACACCGACAGGATCATCTCTTTTATGCGGGCTAGACGGTTGGTTGCTTCTGGGTGTTTAGCTTATTTGGCTTATGTGCGAGATGTGAGTAGGAGGGCTCTTCAGTTGACTCAGTTCCTGTGGTTAGAGAGTTTGCAGATGTGTTCCCTACAGACCTACCTGGCCTACCTCCAGATCGTGACATTGATTTTGCCATAGATTTGGAGCCCGACACCCGTCCTATTTCTATACCCCCTTACCGGATGGTCAGTCAGAGCGTACTATTGAGGTCCTTGAGGATATGTTGCGGGCCTGTGTTATGGATTTTGGAGGTCAGTGGGACCAGTGTTTGCCTTTGGCGGAGTGTGCTTACAACAACAGCTACCACTCTAGTATTTAGATGGCCCCGTTTGAGGCCTTATATGGTAGGCGTTGTTGCTCTCCAGTTGGTTGGTTTGAATCTACAGAGCCTAGGCCGCGTGGTACAGATATGCTTTAGGAGGCCCTGGATCAGGTGAGGGTGATTCTGCATAGGCTCAGGACGCTCAGAGTAGGCACCAGAGTTATGTTGATCAGAGGCGTCGACCTTTGAGATTCTCTGTTGCTGACTGGGTATTCCTCCGTGTGTCGCCCATGAAGGGCGTGATCAGGTTTGGGAGGCGGGGTAAGCTTACCCCCAGGTACATTGGGCCTTTTGAGATACTCCTAACAGTCGGGGAGGTTGCTTATGAGTTGGCCCTACCTCCTGTATTTTTCAGCCATCCACCCAGTGTTTCATGTTTCGATGTTACTGCGTTTTGAGCCCCGAATTTTGTTTCATTTTGGAACACAAGTTTGGGGTGATGTTTAGGGTGTCTTGACGGAGTCAAATTTGGACAGTTCGGTGCGGGTCTCACGATTCTCGTTTTGACTCCAAAATTGACCCTTCTCTGTTTGTTGTGATTTTGGTGTCTAAACGACTGTAATAACGTTGTGATACTGTTTTTGATAGCGGGGCAGCGTTTCGAGGACGCTCGGAAAGGGAAAGCTCCGGAGAAATGATTTTGGAGCGCGTGTGATTGGCCTACAGGTAGGCTACGGTTTTCCTCTCTTAGATTGAGCTCGAGAATGTGAATGCATGTTGATTAGTTGGGATTTGGGTTGGGTAGTTATTGAATCCTACATAGGTGTTAAGAAATCATGTTTTCGGCCTATTTCGGGAAATATCGGGTAACTGTGATCATGCTTTGTGTTATTAACGGACTTTCCTCGCTATGTGGAGTGATTGCATGCTTAATTATTGTTTATTTGAAGAATGTTGGGCCTTAGTTTAGGTTTGACTAGGGCTTGCCTTAGAAATACATTATTCGGATCCAATAGGCCTTAGTTTTGCCCCGACGTCGCTCGGCCGGCTTAGATCCCTCTAGACTGGTATAGCAGACTTGAGTCTGATAATTTGGGCCTTAGTTAGGTGATACTCTTTCTCCGACTATAGTTATCCTTACTTTCCCCGATGTTACGGCTTCACGAATTACATCAGAGACACTAGTTCTACTTCGCGGTTTGAATTTGATTTTCGATTTGGTTCCAAGGACTTAAATTGATTGGCTAAGTATGGACGGCGTTCCACGGACATTTATGAGTGTGTATCGATTAAGACTCTTTCAGCACCTACATTGGCACCTTTATATAGCATCTGGTTTAAGTTTCAACCTCTATCGCCCAAATACTTATATAGAGCATCCAGTTTAAGGTCTGGCCTATATTTCCCAGATACTTATATAGAGCATCCGGTTAGAGTTCCGGCCTCATATACTTGATATTTGTGATTGGTTACTTGGGTACTTCTTGTGAGCATCCGGTTAGAGGTCCGGCCTCCGTACTGTCAGATTTTACTAATTAGGGTTGAGGTTCTGATTCGTGTTCTTCGTTCTTGGGTTATTTTATGCGATTCTCTTTAGTTATAGTTATTTGGTGTACTCGTCGGGCTTATGGGGGTCCGTTCGGGTTTTTATTTAACTTGCACACGAGTGTACATGCTGGGCTTATGGGGGCCCAGTTAGGTGTAGTTAGGTTATAGATTACTTTACTTAGTTCTTTGTATACTCGTATGCATTCCCTTGTTAGTTAGATTTTAGTTCTTGACTTCGGTTTGTGTTATTCCTTCTTTTCATATTGCATTTACTTTTCAAGTTCAGTTGGCCTATGATGCCTACTGGGTATCGGTTGTTTTGGTACTCATGCTACGCTCTGCATCTATTTCGTGATGCAGGTCCGGGCACTAGTAGCCAGCATTGATCGAGCTTGGAGCAGACTGATCCGGAGACGGGAATGAACACACGACATTTTGTACTATTTCAGTCTCCATCTGTATATCTAGACTTGTCTTATACCATTCGAGACAGTCCAGTCTCTGTTGTCCACTTTTGGGACTTGTACTCATTTTCTTAGTAGCTCAATACTAGTGACTTTCAGGTTCTGGGAGGGATCTTTATTTGTATATATGTTTTTGGTTTGCTTCCTCCTGTTTATATTGTTATTTGCCTACTCTTGTTTAGTTTCTACCCTCAGACTCATTACTTGTACTTGTTGTTCCGGGTTACGGGGTGGCTTACCTACTGGTGGGTTATAGTAGGTGCCATCATTACTTGAAAAATTGGGTCGTGACAAGTTAGTATCAGAGACTCAGGTTCACCAGTCTAACTTGTACAGAGCTAACGTCTAGTAGAGTCCTACGGATCGATGCGGAGACATCCGTAACTTATCTTCGGGAGGCTACAGGATGTCCTTAGGAAAATTTCCTCTTTTGTTTCGCTTTCGTGCATCGTGTGTCTTATTGGTTTCTGGAAATCTCACTTGTTTCACTCTTTCGCAGGATGGCTCGCTCGTGAGGTGGCGCGGCCAGGGGTGGCGCACCCGGGTCTGCAGGCAGAGCCTCAGTTTGGGGTAGACGTCGACCCCGAGGTCGAGGCAGGGACGTAGCACCAACCCGAGATAGGGTGGAGGAGCCTCAGGCAACATATGCACCTCCACAGCCGGTGGGGCCGGGGCCAGCACAGCCACCACCTGCACCAGCTGCAGCTGCAGCTCTTGATCTTCATGCTCTGCTGACTCAGATACTAGCAGCACCAGCTCCAACGCCGCAGGGTCAGCCTGCCGCAGCAACACCAGAGGTTCAGCCGCCACTAGTTCATGTGGCTGTCGTGTCAGACTTAAAGGACGGGGAGAAGCCACTGCGCGAGCAGAAGATGCTCGGGGTATTCCAGAGCTTGGCACCGCTGATATTCTCAGGGGTGATGGGGGAGGATGCCTACGAGTTCCAGCTCACTTGTCAGGAGCAGCTACAGTCAGTAGGCCTCTTGGAGTCGAGAGGAGCCGACTTTACTGGTCATTCGTTTCGTGGGCCAGCCAGGCAGTGGTGGCGCTCGTATCGAGAGTCCAGGCCAGCTGGATCGCCTCATGTATCTTGGAGTGAGTTCTCAAAGGCTTTCTTGGCTCGGTTCATGCCACGGAGCGTCAGGGATAGTCTTCGTGATTAGTTCTCCAGATTAGAATAGGGCCCTATGACCGTCTCACAGTACGAGACGAGGTTCCATGAGTTATCTCGTCATGCTACCACGATACTACCCACGGAGGAGGAGAGAGTTCGTTGTTTTGTACGTGGGTTGCGTTACCGTCTGAGGGTCAACACAGCGCATTTGGTTTCGGCCGGCCGTTCATTTCTGTATGTGGTCTACCATGCTTGATCCATGGAGCATATTCATTGCGAGGCCCAAGGGGGGAGCGATAAGAGGGCACGCTACCATGGCAGCTACAGTGGTCCCAGACTAGAGGGATAGACTCTTATGATAGACCCCGCCAGAGGTTCCAGCAGGGTCAGTCCAGTCGGCCTGTTCAGGAGGCATTACCTGCTTCTGAGGGAGGCCAGTATCACCAGGATGGTCCTAGTACGGGCCAGAGTTCGAGGGGATCAGATTCCTCCCCTTCCTACCGCAGACGGATTACTGTAGGGCGTTCAGAGTCGGGGTGTTTTGATTGCAGTTCTCTTGACCATTGGTCTAGAGAGTGCCCCCGGCGAGGGCGAGGAGTGATTGTACCAGCTTCCCTTGCACCTACACCAGTTTCAGCGCTGCCCCTTCTAGCTAGAGGTGTTGGTCAGGACCAGGGTCATCGGGACAGCCTATAGGGTACCACAGGCGGAGCTCGAGGAGGCAGGCTAGGTGGTAGATCAGATGCTTCGGGAATAGGTGCTCAGGGCGATTTCTACGCAGCCCTGGCGAGGGCGACGACTGAGGCATCTGACGATGTTATCATAGGTACGCTTTTATTATGCCATCAGTCTGTTACAGTATTATTTGATCCCAGGTCCACATTCTCGTATGTATCTGTTTATTTTGCTCTTCGATCGGGTAAAAGGTCTGTGTCTTTGGCAGAGCCAGTTCATGTATCGACTCCGGTGGGTGATTCCTTCGTAATGGATCATATATTGCGATCTTGCTTAGTGACTATCCAGGGTTGTGATAGTAGAGTTGATCTTATTTTTCTAGATATGGTTGATTTTGATGTCATTCTGGGCATGGACTGGTTATCCCCTTACCATGCGGTCTTGGATTGCTACGCCAAGACTGTTACCTTAGCGATGCCTGACATTCCCCAGTGTTCTGGCAGGGTGCTTATAGTCACACACCGACAGGGATCTTCTCTTTTATACGGGCTAGACGGTTGGTTGCTTCTGGGTGTTTAGCTTATTTGCCTTATGTGGGAGATGTAAGTAGAGATGACTCTTCAGTTGACTCAGTTCCCGTGGTTAGGTTATAGATTACTTTAGTTAGTTCTTTGTACACTCGTGTGCATTCCCTTGTTAGTTAGATTTTAGTTCTTGACTTCAGTTTGTGTTATTCCTTCTTTTCATATTGCCTTTACTATTCAAGTTCAGTCGGCCTATGATGCCTACTGGGTACCGGTTGTTTTGGTACTCATGCTACGCTCTGGATCTATTTCATGATGCAGGTCCAGGCAATAGTAGCCAGCGTTGATTGAGCTTGGAGCATACTGATCCGGAGATGGGAGTGAGCACACGACATTTTGTACTATTTCAGTCTCCATCTGTATATATAGACTTGTCTTATACCTTTCCAGACAGCCCAATCTCTGTTGTCCACTTTTGGGACTTGTACTCATTTTGTTAGTAGTTCAGTACTAGTGACTTCCAGGTTCTGGGAGTAATCTTTATTTGTATATATGTTTTTGGTTTGCTTCCGCCTATTTATATTGTTATTTGCCTACTCTTGTTTACTTTCTAATTTCAGACCCATTACTTGTTGTTCCGGGTTAAGGGGTGGTTTACCTACTCGTGGGCTATAGTAGGTGCCATCATGACTTCAGAAATCGGGTCGTGACAAGTTAGTATCAGAGGCCAGTATCACCAGGGTGGTCCTAGTACGGGCCAGAATTCGAGGGGATCAGATTCGCTCCCTTCCTACCGCAGTCGGGTTACTGCAGGGCGTTCAGCTTGGTCCAGAGAGTGCCCCGGCGAGGGCGAGGAGCGATTGTACCAGCTCCCCTTGCACCTAGACTAGTTTGAGCGGTGCCCCTTCTAGCTAGAGGTGGCGATCAGGACCAGGGTCATCGGGACTCCTGATAGGGTACCAGAGGCGGAGCTCGAGGAGGCAGGCTACGTGGTAGATCAGATGCATCGGGCATAGGTGCTCAGGGCCATTTCTACGCAGCCCCGGCGAGGGCGCGGCTGAGGAATCTGACGATGTTATCACATGTACCCTTTTATTATGCCATCAGCCTGCTACATATTATTTGATCCCAGTCCACATTCTCGTATGTATCTGTATATTTTGCTCCCCGATTGGGTATGAGGTCTAAGTCTCTGGCAGAGCCAGTTCATGTTTCGACCCCGGTGGGTGAGTCCTTAGTAGTGGATCAGATATTGCGTTCTTGCTTAGTGACTATCCAGGGTTGTGATACTAGAGTTGATCTTATTCTGCTAGATATGGTTGATATTGATGTGATTCTGGGCATGGACTGGTTATCCCCTTACCATGCGGTCTTGGATTGCTACGCCAAGACTGTTACCTTAGCGATGCCTGACATTCCCCCAGTGTTGTGGCAGGGTGCTTATAGTCACACACCGACAGGGATCATCTCTTTTATGCGGGCTAGACGGTTGGTTGCTTCTGGGTGTTTAGCTTATTTGGCTTATGTGCGAGATGTGAGTAGAGATGACTCTTCAGTTGACTCAGTTCCTGTGGTTAGAGAGTTTGCAGATGTGTTCCCTACAGACCTACCTGGCTTACCTCCAGATCGTGACATTGATTTTGCCATAGATTTGGAGCCCGACACCCGTCCTATTTCTATTCCTCCTTACCGGATGGCTCCTGCAGAGCTCAGGGAGCTCAGTGCTCAGTTAGAGGATCTCTTAGGTAAGGGATTTATCCGTCCGAGTGTGTCGCCTTGGGGTGCTCCTGTTCTGTTTGTGAAGAAGAAGGACGGGACTATGAGGATGTGTATTGACTACAGGCAGCTGAACAAGGTGACGGTGAAGAACCGTTACCCCATGCCTCGTATTGATGATTTGTTTGATCAGCTTCAGGGTGCCGCCGTGTTTTCTAAGATTGATTTGAGGTCCGGGTACCATCAGCTGAGGATTAGGGCAGCAGACATCCCTAAGACTGCATTTAGGACCCGTTATGGCCACTATGAGTTCCTTGTGATGTCTTTTGGGTTGACCAATGCCCCTGCCGCCTTCATGGACTTGATGACACGTGTGTTCAGGCCATACCTTGATTTATTTGTCATTGTCTTCATTGATGACATACTGGTATACTCGCGGAGCCGGAGTGAGCATGAGCAGCATTTGAGGATAGTGCTCCAGACTTTGAGAGATCAGCGGCTTTATGCCAAGTTCTCAAAGTGCGAGTTTTGGCTTGAGTCTGTAGCCTTCTTGGGGCACGTGGTGTCCAAGGAGGGTATTAGGGTTGATCCGGCGAAGATTGAGGCTATTCGTGATTGGCACAGGCCCACTTCTGTTACTGAGGTTCGTAGCTTCGTCGGGTTAGCGAGTTACTACAGACGCTTTGTTGAGGGCTTTTCTACTATTGCAGCCCCGTTGACTCGATTGACTCGTGTTGATGTTCCCTTTGTTTGGTCAGAGGAATGTGAGGCGAGCTTTTTGAGGCTCAAGGAGTTATTGACCACCGCTCCTATATTGACTCTTCCAGTTGAGGGTGAGGGCTTCACAGTTTATTGTGATGCATCCGGCGTTGGTTTGGGTTGTGTATTGATGCAGCAGGGCCGGGTTATTGCTTATGCATCAAGGCAGCTTAAGATCCATGAGCGCAACTACCCCACTCATGACTTGGAGTTGGCGGCGGTAGTTTTCGCGCTTAAGATTTGGAGGCACTACTTGTATGGAGTTCGATGTGAGATCTATACCGATCATAGGAGTCTTCAGTACATCATGAGCCAGAGGGACCTTAATTCGAGGCAGCGTCGTTGGATTGAGCTCCTGAAGGACTACGACCTCTCTATTCTCTATCATCCGGGCAAGGCGAATGTGGTAGCGGACGCCTTGAGCCGGAAGGCAGTGAGTATGGGTAGTCTAGCCTTCTTATCTGTTGAGGAGCGACCCTTAGCTTTGGACATTCAGTCCTTAGCTAATAGCATGGTTCGGTTGGATATCTCAGATTCTAGACGCGTCTTGGCCTTTATGGGAGTTCAGTCTTCTTTGCTTGATAGGATCCGTGGTTGCCAGTTTGAGGATGATACTTTGGTGGCCCTTAGAGATCGAGTGTTAGCGGGTGATGGTGGTCAGGCTACCTTAGATCCTGATGGAGTGTTGAAATTTGCCGGCCGCATCTGTGTTCCAAGAGTTGGAGATTTGATACAGTTGATACTTTCTGAGGCCCATGTGTCTAGATACTCTATCCATCCGGGCACAGCGAAGATGTATCGTGATTTGAGGCAGCATTACTGGTGGAGTGGCATGAGGAGAGATATTGCTGACTTTGTTTCCCGTTGCTTGTGCTGCCAGCAGGTAAAGGCCGAGCATTTGAGGCCTGGTGGCGAGTTCCAGAGATTACCCATTCCAGAGTGGAAGTGGGAGCGTATCACTATGGATTTTGTTGTGGGGTTGCCTCGGACTTCTAGAGGTGTTGACAGCATTTGGGTCATCGTGGATCGATTGACCAAGTCAGCACACTTCCTTCCTGTTCATACTACTTTCAGTGCCGAGAGGTTGGCTCGTATCTACATTAGGGAGGTAGTCCGTCTTCATGGCGTGCCTGTTTCTATCATTTCAGACCGGGGTTCACAGTTCACTTCCAGCTTTTGGAGGGCTTTTCAGGAGGAGTTGGGAACCCGTGTCCACCTTAGCACAGCATTTCACCCACAGACGGATGGTCAGTCAGAGCGTACTATTCAGGTCCTTGAGGATATGTTGCGGGCCTGTGTTATGGATTTTGGAGGTCAGTGGGACCAGTTCTTGCCTTTGGCGGAGTTTGCGTACAACAACAGCTACCACTCTAGTATTCAGATGGCCCCGTTTGAGGCCTTATATGGTAGGCGTTGTCGCTCTCCAGTTGGTTGGTTTGAGTCTACAGAGCCTAGGCCGCGTGGTACAGATTTGCTTCAGGAGGCCCTGGATCAGGTGAGGGTGATCCAGGATAGGCTCAGGACGGCTCAGAGTAGGCACCAGAGTTATGCGGATCAGAGGCGTCGACCTTTGAGATTCTCTGTTGGTGACGGGTATTCCTCCGTGTGTCGCCCATGAAGGGCGTGATGAGGTTTGGGAGGCGGGGCAAGCTTAGCCCAGGTACATTGGGCCTTTTGAGATACTCCGGACAGTTGGGGAGGTTGCTTATGAGTTGGCCTTACCTCCAGTATTTTCAGCCATCCACCCAGTGTTTCATGTTTCGATGCTGCGGCGGTATGTTCTGATGAGTCCATGTGCTCCAGTATGATGCAGTCGAGTTGGATGATCGTTTGACATTCGTAGAGGAGCCAGTTGCCATTCTAGCCAGAGATGTGAGGAGATTGCGCTCGAGAGATCCATTCCTGTTGTTAAGGTCCGTTGGAGGCATCGTCCAGTCGAGGAGGCTACCTGGGAGACCGAGCAGAGATGCGGGAGCAGTTTCCCGCCTTGTTTGAGCCTTCAGGTACTCTGATATACCGTGAGTTTACGGTATTTCTAATACATTTCACTTACAAGTTGTGTGTGTCTAGGGCCTTTTTATATTGGTTTTTATGTATTTTATCATGTTTTGCAGGAAAGGTGTCCAGGCGCGGAAGTCAGAGACAGCTGAAGGAAATGCAGAAAAAGGCATCCACGGAGGTCATCTACAGACCGTAGGTCCATTCACGGTCCGTAGGTGATGACCGTAGATCAGC
>NW_026019779.1:0-10512 GCF_900185275.1 Solanum verrucosum | reverse complement strand
CATTCTGGCTGTGAGGACCAACTGGATCCATAGGTAAGGTCGTAACGGACGTCCAGGTAAAAATTTGGCAAAAATGAGGTCGGCATTCTGGATCACCAAAAACGATGGTGACCTATAGCACACGAAAATCGGTAAAATGGGGGGTTTACCTTGCTTTAGAGCTCATTTGACCTTGAAAATGGGCCATTTTTGCCGTGAGGGCCAACTGGCTCTATAGAAAGGACGTAACGGACATCCAGGTATAATTTTGGCAAATATGAGGTCGAATTTCCGGATCAGTATAAAATATGTGGACTATGTTACACGACAATCCAAAAAATAAGGGGTTTACGTTCATTAGGGCTCGTTTGACCTTGAAAATGGGTCATTCTGGCTGTGAGGGCCAACTGGCTCCATAGGTTAGGTCTTAACGGACATCAAGTTAAATTTTTGGCAAAAATGAGATCGAAATTCTTTATCACCAAAAAAAATGGTGACCTATTGCACACGAAATTGGCAAAATGGGGGTTTACAAGCTCTAGGGCTCGTTTGACCTTCAAAATGGATCGTTTTGGACGTGAGGTCCAACTGTCCCCATAGGTAAGGTCTTAACAAACGTTAGGTATAATTTTGCAAAAATGAGGTCGGAATTCATTATCACCAAAAAGATGGTGACCTATAGCACACGAAAATCAGCAAAATGGGTGTTTACGTGCTACAGGGCTCATTTGACCTTGGAAATGGATCATTTTGGCAGTGAGGGCCAACTGTCCACAGAGGTTATGTCTTAACGGACGTCCAGGTAAAATTTTGGCAAAAATGAGGTTGAAATTCCGAATAACTCAAAAATCTTTGGACTATAGCACACAAAAATCGGTAAAATAGGGGATTTACCTGCTCTAGGGCTCGTTTGACCTTGAAAATGTGCCATTTAGACCTTGAGGGCAAACTGGCTCCATTGGTAAGGTCTTAATGGACGTGCTGGTAAAATTTTGGCAAAAATGAGGTCGGAATTCAGGATCACCAAAAAATCTGTGGTCTATAGCACACGAAAATAGTTAAAATGGGGTTTTACCTGCTCTAGGGCTCGTTTCACCTTGAAAATGGGCCAATTTGGCCGTGAGGGAAAATTGTATCCATAGGAAAGGTCTTGACGAACGTCCAGGTAAATTTTTGGCAAAAATGAGTTCGAAATTCTTGATCACCCAAAAATCTATGGACTATAGCACACGAATATCGGTAAAATTGGGGGTTTACCTACTCTAGGTCTCATTTGACCTAGAAAATGGATCGTTTTGGCCATGAGGGCCAACTGTCCCCATAGGTAAGGTCTTAACGGACGTCCAGGTAAAATTTTGGCAAAAATGAGGTCGGAATTCTTGATCACCAAAAAATCTATGGACTATCGCATACGAAAATTGGTAAAATTGGGGGTTTACCTGCTCTAGGGCTCATTTGACCTTGAAAATGGATCGTTTTGGCCGTGAGGGAAAACTGTATCCATAGGGAAGGTCTTAACGAACGTCCACGTAAAATTTTGGCAAAAATGAGTTCGGAATTCTTGATCACCAAAAAATCTATGGACTATAGCACACGAATATCGGTAAAATGGGGGGTTTACCTGCTCTAGGGATCGTTTGACCTTGAAAATGGATCGTTTTGGCCGTGAGGGCCAATTGTCTCCATATGTAAGGTCTTAACGGACGTCCAGGTAAAATTTTGCCAAAAATGAGGTCGGAATTTCGGTTCACCAAAAATTCTATGGACTATAACACTCGAAAATTGGTAAAATGGGGGGTTTACCTGCTTTACAGTTCGTTTGACCTAGAAAATGGGGCATTTTGGACGTGAGGGCCAATTGGCTTTATAGATAATGTCTTAACGGATGTCCAGGTATAATTTTGGCAAAAATCAGGTCGGAATTTCGGATCACTATAAAATTTGTGGACTATGTTACACGAAAATCGATAAAATGGGGGTTTACATTCTCTAGGGCTCGTTTGACTTGTGCACTATGTTACACAAAAATCGGTAAAATTGGGGGTTTACCTGCTCTAGGGCTCATTTGACCTTGAAAATGGATCGTTTTGGCCGTGAGGGAAAACTGTATCCATAGGGAAGGTCTTAACGAACGTCCACGTAAAATTTTGGCAAAAATGAGTTCAGAATTCTTGATCACCAAAAAATCTATGGACTATAGCACACGAATATCGGTAAAATGGGGGGTTTACCTGCTCTAGGGATCGTTTGACCTTGAAAATGGATCGTTTTGGCCGTGAGGGCCAATTGTCTCCATATGTAAGGTCTTAACGGACGTCCAGGTAAAATTTTGCCAAAAATGAGGTCGGAATTTCGGTTCACCAAAAATTCTATGGACTATAACACTCGAAAATTGGTAAAATGGGGGGTTTACCTGCTTTACAGTTCGTTTGACCTAGAAAATGGGGCATTTTGGACGTGAGGGCCAACTGGCTTTATAGATAATGTCTTAACGGATGTCCAGGTATAATTTTGGCAAAAATCAGGTCGGTATTTCGGATCACTATAAAATTTATGGACTATGTTACACGAAAATCGATAAAATAGGGGGTTTACATTCTCTAGGGCTCGTTTGACTTGTGCACTATGTTACACAAAAATCGGTAAAATTGGGGGTTTACCTGCTCTAGGGCACGTTTGACCTTGAAAATGGGCCATTCAGGCCGTGACGGCCAATTGGATCCATAGGTAAGGTCTTAATGGACGTCCAATTTTAATTTTGGCAAAAATGAGATCGAAATTCTTTATCACCAAAAAAAATGGTGTCCTATTGCACACTAAAATAGGCAAAATGCGGGGTTTACCTGCTCTAGTGCTCAATTGACCTTGAGAATGGATCGTTTTGGCCGTGAGGTCCAACTGATCCCATAGGTAAGGTCTTAACGAACGTTCAGGTAAAATTTTGATAAAAATAAGGTCGGAATTCTTTATCACCAAAAAAAATGGTGATATATAGCACATGAAAATCAGCAAAATGGGTGTTTACCTGCTCTATGGCTCGTTTGACCTTAGAAATGGATAACTTTGGTCGTTAGGGCCAACTGTCCCCATAGGTAAGGTCTTAACGGACGTCTAGGTAAAATTTTGGTAAAAATGAGGTTGAAATTCCGGATCACCAAAAAATTCGTAGACTATAGCACACGAAAATTGGTAAAATAGGGGTTTACCTTCTCTATGGATCGTTTGACCTTGAAAATGTGCCATTTTGGCCGTGAGGGCAAACTGGCTCTATAGATAAGGTCTTAATGGACGTCCAGGTATAATGTTGGCAAAAATGAGGTTGGAATTTCGAATCACCAAAAAATCCGTGGACTATATAGCACACGAAAATCGGGAAAATGGGGGGTTAACCTCCTCTTGGGTTCGTTTGAACTTGGAAATGGGCAATTTTGGCCGTGAGGGCCAACTGGGTCCAGAGATAAGGTCTTAATGGACGTGCAAGTAAAATTTTGGCAAAAATTAGGTCAGAATTCTGGATTACCAAAAAAAATGGTGACCAATAGCACACGAAAATAGGCAAAATGGGGGGTTTACCTGCTCTAGGGGTCGTTTGACCTTGAAAATGGGCCATTTTGGCCATAAGGGCCAACTGGATCCATATATAAGGTCTTAGCGGATGTCCAGGTAAAATTTACACAATAATGAAGTCGGAATTCCGGATCACCAAAAAATTCGTGGACAACACATGAAAATGGGTAATATAGGGGGTTTACCTGCTCTATGGCTCGTTTGACTTTGAAAATGTGCCATTTTCAACATGAGGGCCAACTGGCTCCTTATATAAGGTCTTAACGAACGTCAAGGTAAATTTTTGGTAAAAATGAGGTCTGAATTCCGGATCACCAAAAATTCCGTGGACTATAGCACACGAAAATTGATAAAATGGGTTTTACCTGCTCTAGGGCTCGTTTCACCTTGAAAATGGGCCTATTTGGCCGAGAGGGCAAACTGTCTCAATAGGAAAGGTCTTAACGAACGTCTAGGTAAAATTTTGGAAAAAATGAATTTGGAATTCTTGATCACTAAAAAATCTATGGACTATTGCACACGAAAATTGGTAAAATTGGGGATTTACCTGCTCTTGGGGTCGTTTGACATTGAAAATGGATCATTTTGGCCGTGAGGGCCAACTGTCCCCATAGGTAAGGTCTTTAAGGACGTCCAGGTAAAATTTTGGCAAAAATGAAGTCGGAATTTCGGATCACCAAAAAATTCATGGACTATAGCACACGAAAATTGATAAAATGGAGGGTTTACATATTCTAGGGCTCGTTTGACCTTGAAAATGGGCCATTATGGATGTGAGGGCCAACTTGCTCCATAGGTAAGGTCTTAACGGACGTCTAGGTATAATTTTCGCAAAAATGAGGTTAGAATTTCGAATCACCAAAAAATCCGTGGACTATAGCACACGAAAATCGGTAAAATGCCGGGTTTACCTTCTCTAGGGATCCTTCAACCTGGAAATTGGGTCATTCTGGCCGTGAGGGCCAACTTGCTCCATAGGTAAGGTCTTAACGGACGTCTAGGTATAATTTTGGCAAAAATGAGGTGAGAATTTCGGATCACCAAAAAATCTGTGGACTATAGCACACGAAAATTGGTAAAATGGGGGGTTTACCTTCTCTAGGTATCGTTTGACCTTGAAAATGGGTTATTCTGGCCGTGAGGGCTAATTGGCTCCATTGGTAAGGTCTTGACGGACGTCAAGGTATAATTTTGTCAAAAATGAGGTCGGAATTCTGGATCACTATAAAATTTGTGGACTATGTTACACTAAAATCGGTAAAATGGGGGGTTTATCTTCTCTAGGGATCGTTTTGGAAGGGAGGGCCAACTGGCTCCATAGGTAAGGTCATTACGGACGTGCAGATATAATTTTGGCAAAAATGAGGTCGGAATTCAGGATTACCAAAATATCCATTTACTATAGCACACACAAATTAGTAAAATGGGGGGTTTACGTTTTCTAGGGATCGTTTGACCATGAAAATGGGTAATTCTGGTCGTGAGGGCTAACTGTCCCCATAGGTAAGGTCTTAACAGACGTCCAGATAAAATTTTGGCAAAAATGAGGTTGGAATTCTGGATCACCAAAACAAATGGTGACCTATATCACACGAAAATCGGTAAAATGGGGGGTTTACCTGCTCTAGGGTTCGTTTGACCTTGAAAATGAATTGTTTTGGCCGCGAGGGCCAATTATCCCCATAGATAAGGTGTTAACAGACGTCCAGGTAAAATATTGGCAAAAATGAGGTCGGAATTTTGGATCACCAAAAATCTATGGACTATAGCATACGAAAATTGGTAAAATGGGGAGTTTACCTGCTCTAGGGCTCGTTTGACCTTGAAAATGGGCCATTTTGGATATGAGGGCCAACTGGCTCTATAGGTAAGGTCTTAACGGACGTTCAGGTAAAATTTTGGCAAAAATGAGGTCGAAATTCTACATCACAAAAAAATTGGTGGACTATAGCACACGAAAATTGGTAAAATAGGGGGTTTACCTGCTCTAGGGCTCGTTTGACCTTTAAAATAGGCCATTTTGGCCGTGAGGGCCAACTGGCTCCATAGATAATGTCTTAAGAGACGTCCAGGTATAATTTTGGTAAAAATGAAGTTGGAATTCTGAATAACCAAAAAATCTGAGGACTATAGCACACGAAAATTGGTAAAATAGGGGATTTACCTGCTCTTGGGATCGTTTGACCTTGAAAATGGGTCATTCTGGCCGTGAGGGCCAATTGACTCTATAGTTAAGATCATAACGGACGTCCAGGTGTTATTTTGGCAAAAATAAGGTCAGAATTCTGAATCACCAAAAAATTTGTGGACTATAGCACACGAAAATTGGTAAAATGGGGGGTTTACGTGCTCTTGAACTCGTTTGACCTTGAAAATGGGCCATTCTGGCCGTGAGGGCCAACTGTCTCCATAGGTAAGGTCTTAACGGACGTCTAGGTAAAACTTTGGCAAAAATGATGTCGGAATTTTGGATCACCAAAAAAGATGGTGACCAATAGCACACGAAAATCGGTAAAATGGGGGGTTTACCTTCTCTAGGGATCGTTTATCTTGTAAATGGGTCATTATGGCCGTGAGGGCCAACTTGCTCCATAGGTATGGTCATAACGGACGTCCAAGTATAATTTTAGGAAAAATGAGGTCAGAATTCCAAATCACCAAAAAATCCGTGGATTATAGCACATGAAAATCGGTAAAATGGGGGGTTTACCTTCTCTAGGGATCATTTGACCTTGAAAATGGGTCATTCTAGCCGTGAGGGCCAACTGGCTCCATAGGTAAGGTCATAATGGACGTCCAGGTATAACTTTGGCAAAAATGAGGTTGGACTTCCGGATCACCAAAAAATTCGTGGACTATAGCACACGAAAATTGGTAAAATGGGGGGTTTACCTTCTCTAGGGATCGTTTGACCTTGAAAATGGGTCATTCTGGCCGTGAGGACCAACTGGTTCCATAGGTAAGGTCTTATCGGACGTCCAGGTAAAATTTTGGCAAAAATGAGGTCGAATTCTGGATCACCAAAAAAGATGGTAAGCTATAGCACACGAAAATCGATAAAATAAGGGGTATACCTGCTCTAGGGATCGTTTGACCTTTAACATGGACCATTTTGGCCGTGAGGGCCAACTGGCTCCATATATAAGGTCTTAACGGACGTCCATGTATAATTTTGGAATAAATGAGGTCGGAATTCCGATTCACCAAAAATTCGTGGACTATAGCACACGAAAATCGATAAAATGAGGTGTTTACCTTCTCTTGGGCTCATTTCACCTTGAAAATGTGTAATTCTGGCCGTGAGGGCCAACTGGCTCCATAGGTAAGGTCTTAACGGACGCCCAGGTAAAATTTTGTCAAAAATGAGGTCACAATTCTGGATCACCAAAAATGATGGTGACCTATAGCACACGAAAATCGGCAAAATGGGGGGTTTACCTGCCTTAGGGCTTGTTTGACCTTGAAAATGGGCAATTTTGGCCGTAAGGGCCAACTGGCTCCATATATAAGGTCTTAACGGACGTTCAGGTATAATTTTGGCAAAAATGACGTCTGAATTCTGGATCACTATAAAATCTGTGGACTATGTTACACGAAAATCGGTAAAATGAGTGGTTCACCTTCTCTAGGCCACGTTAGACCTTGAAAATGGGTCATTCTGGCCGTGAGAGCCAACTGTCCCAATAGGTAAGGTCTTAATGGACGTCTAGGTAAAATTTTGGCAAAAATGAGATCGGAATTCTAGATTACCAAAAAATCTGTGAACTATAGCACACGAAAATGGGTAAAATGGGGGTTTACCTGCTCTAGGGCTCGTTTGACTTTGAAAATGGGTCATTTTGGCCAGGAGGGCCAACTGGCTCCATATATAAGGTCTTAACGGACGTCTAGGTAAAATTTATGCAAAAATGAGGTCTGAATTCCGGATGACCAAAAAATCTGTGGACTATAGAACACAAAAATCGGTAAAATGGGGTTTTACCTACGATTAGGCTCGTTTGACCTTGAAAATGGGACTATTTGGCCGTGAGGGCAAATTGTTTCCATAGGAAAAGTCTTCACGAACGTCCAGGTAAAATTTTGGTAAAAATGTGTTCGAAATTCTTGATCACCAAAAAATCTATGGACTATAGCAAATGAAAATTGGTAAAATAAGGGGTTTACCTGCTCTTGGGTTCGTTAGACCTTGAAAATGGGCCATTCTGGCCATGAGGGCCAACTGTCCCCATAGGTAAGGTCTTAACGGACGTCTAGGTAAAATTTTGGCAAAAATGAGGTCGAATTCCGGATAACCAAAAAATCCTTGGATTATAGCACACGAAAATGAGAAAAATGGGTGGTTTACCTGCTCTAGGGCTCGTTTGACTATGAAAATGGGCCATTTTGGCCATGAGGGCCAACTGGCTCCATATATTATGTCTTAACGGACGTCCAGGTAAAATTTTGGCAAAAATGAGGTCAAAATTCTAGATCACCAAAAATATTGTGGACTATAGCACACGAAAATCTGTAAAATGGGTTTTACATGTTCTAGGGTTCGTTTGACCTTGACAATGGGCCTAGTTGGCCGTGAGGGCAAATTGTCTCCATAAGAAAGGTCTTAACGAACGTCCAGGTAAAATATTGTCAAAAATGAGTTTTAAATTCTTGATCACCAAAAAATCTGCGGACTATAGCACACGAAAATCGGTAAAATAGGGGGTTCAACTGCTCTATGGCTCGTTTGACCTTAAAATGGATCGTTATGGTCATGAGGGCCAACTTTCCCCATAAGTAAGGTCATAACGAATGTCCAGGTATAATTTTGGCAAAAATGAGGTCCGAATTCCGGATCACCAAAAAATCCGTGGACTATAGCATACGAAAATTTGTAAAATAGGGGGTTTACCTTCTCTCGGGATTGTTTGACCTTGAAAATGGGTCATTATGACCGTGAGGGCAAATGGCTCCATAGGTAAGGTCCTAACGGACGTCCAGGTATAATTTTGGCAAAAATGAGGTCGGAATTCTAGATCACCAAAAAAGATATTGACTACGAAAATCGGCAAAATGAGGGGTTTACCTGCTCTAGGGATCGTTTGACCTTGAAAGTGGGCAATTTTAGCCGTGATGGCCAACTGGCTCCATATATAAGGTTTTAACGGACGTGCAAGTATAATTTTGGCAAAAATGAAGTCGCAATTCTGGATCACTATAAAATTTGTGGACTTTGTTACACGAAAATCAGTAAAATGGGGGGTTTACCTTCTCTAGGAATCGTTAGACCTTGAAAATGAGTCATTCTGGCCGTGAGGATCAAATGGCTCCATAGGTAAGGTCTTAACGGACGTCCATGTATAATTTTTGCAAAAACAAGGGTGGAGTTCCGGATCACCTAACAAAACGTGGACTATAGCACATGAAAATAGGTAAAATGAGGGGTTTACCTTCTCTAGGGTTCGTTTGACCTTGAGAATGGGCCATTCTGGCCGTGAGGGCCAACTGTCTCCATATGAAAGGTCTTAACGGACGTCCAGGTAAAATTTTGGCAAAAATGAGGTCAGAATTCTGGTTCACCAAAAAAGATGATGACCTATAGCACACAAAAATCAGCAAAATAGGGGGTTTACCTACTCTAAGGCTCGTTTGACCTTTAAAATGGGCTATTTTGTCCATGAGGGCCAATTGGTTCCATAGATAAGGTCTTAACGGATCTCCAGGTATAATGTTGGTAATAATAAGGTCCGAATTTTGAATGACCAAAAAGATGGTGACTTATTGCACATGAAAATAGACAAAATGGGGGGTTTAATTGCTCTAGGGCTCGTTTGACCTTGAAAATGATTATTTTGGCCGTGAGGTTCAACTGTCCCCATAAGTAATGTCTTAACGAACGTTCATGTAAAATTTTGGCATAAATGATGTCGGAATTCTTTATCACCAAAAAAGATGGTGACCTATAGCATACGAAAATCAGCAAAATGGGTGTTTACCTGCTCTAGGGTTCATTTGACCTTGGAAATGGATCGTTTTGGCCGTGAGGGCCAACTATCCCCATAGGTAAGGTCTTAACGGACGTCCAGGTAAAAGTTTGCCGAAAATGAGGTCAAAATTCTGGATCACAAAAAAATTCATGGACTATTGCACACGAAAATTAGTAAGATGGGTTTTTACCTACTCTAGAGATCGTTTGACCTTGATAATGGGCCTATCTGGCCGTGAGGGCAAACTGTCTCCATAGGAAAGGTCTTAACGAATGTCCAGGTAAAATTTTGGCAAAAATGAGGTCGGAATTCTGGATCACTAAAAAAGATGGTGACATATAACACACGAAAATCGGCAAAATAGGGGGTTTACCTGCTCTAGGGCTAATTTGACGTTGAAAATTGGCCATTTTGGCTGTGAGGGCCAACTAGTTCCATAGATAAGGTCTTACCGAACGTCCAGGTATAATATTGGCAAAAATGAGGTCGAAATTTTGAATCACCTAAAAATTCGTCGACAATAGCACATGAAAATCGGTAAAATGGGGGGTTTACCTTCTCTAGGGATCGTTTGACCTTGAAAATGGGTCATTCTGGCCGTGAGGGCCAACTGGCTCCATAGATACGGTCTTAACGGACGTCCAGGTATAATGTTGGCAAAAATGAGGTCAAAATTCTAAATCACTAAAAAATATGTGCACTATAGCAAACGAAAATTGGTAAAATAAGGGTTTACCTGCTCTTGGGTTCGTTAGACCTTGAAAATGGGCCATTCTGGCCGTGAGGGCCAACTGTCCCCATAGGTAAGGTCTTAACGGACGTCTAGGTAAAATTTTGGCAAAAATGAGGTCGGAATTCTTTATCACCAAAAAAAATGGTGACCTATAGCGCATGAAAATCAGCAAAGTAGGTGTTTACCTGCTCTAGGGTTCATTTTGACCTTGGAAATGGATCGTTTTGGCCGTGAGGGCCAACTGTCCCCATAGGTAAGGTTCTTAACGGA
>NW_026019778.1:0-10104 GCF_900185275.1 Solanum verrucosum | reverse complement strand
TTGAATTTTGAAAGGTTAGATCTTGATCATCTTAGGTCCATTTTGAGTCATTCTTGAGGCTAACTTGTAGAGTTTTTCGCAAGGATCGTCGTGGTATAATCTGTTTGGGTTGGAAGGGTCTCGTTTATCCAGATGTTTTTTATCAAGAGGCTGCCAAGTCGTCAGTCAAGACTTATTAATGATTTTAATTGTTGGGACTGATTTGCTATGTTTTTAGGCATATTTTTGTGCTAAATTTTGGGTTATTAGTTTAATAAGCTTTTTGGGACGTTTTCACGGATTCGTTTTTGGGATTCCAATTGTGGGTCCGACAATCCCATTTTAGACTCAATTTTGGGTCCGTCTCCGAAAAAATAATTTTTAGTGTCAACATATTCATAATGACGAGGTGATTAACATTTTGATAGTGGGGAAGCATTGGAGACCGTTCGAAGGGGAAAAGCTCCGGTACGTGAGTTGGAGCACGCGTGATCGGCTTTCATGTAGGCTATGGCTTTTCCCTATTGAGATTGAGCATGTTTAGGCAATTGTTTATTGATTTGCTTGAGTATGGAGGGGTTCGGGTGTCGAGAATGCTAAATTTCTATAATTCCTGCCTTAGACCTTATTTCGGGAAATTGTTGGATTATGAAAGCTTCACTCTTGATATTATTAAACATCCATACCATGTGGTGTATATGATAATATTGATTTGAAGTATGTTTGGCCTTAGTCTACGCTTAGACTAGTGTTGCCATAGACTTGCGAGGTTTCAGATGTCGATTGGGTAGTAGACTTTTTCCGACGTTGTTACGGATGGTCAGCTCCTTGTAGACTGATATAGCAGACTTGAGTCTGATAGTCTGAGCCTTAGCTAGGCGGTAACTCAGCTTATGATCTTGTATCCATAATGTCATGCTTTTCTATCGGCTATAGATTCCCGGTTAGAGTCCGTGGTCCAGCTTACCTGTGATCTGATTTTAGCTACAGCACCCGGTTCGAGTCCGTGGTCCAGCCCAACCATGCCCGACCTTGGGCTACAGTACCCGTTTTGAGTTCGTGGTCCTGCCCATATAGGTTGGCTCATTAGCTATAGTACCCGGTTCGAGTCTGTGGTCCAGCTTGCACGTGTTGCATTCCCAATTCCTTATTGAAGCTTCAGTTTAGTCTTGCTTACTCTCATCTGTAGGTTGAGGTTTTGGAGGTTGGATATGTTCCGATTAAATTCCAGGACATAACGATATCTTGGAATATAATTGGGAATGGTTTAGTTAAAGTCCAGAAATCGGTAATATTGTGATAGACCTTCTAGCTCCATTCTTTTACTTCAACTGCCAGTGCATCTTCCGGGCTTAAAGGGGTCCGTGCAGGTGGTTTCTTTTATTGTGCACGAGCGTACCCGTCGTGTTTATGGGAGCCCGACGGAGTTAGTTAGATTCCTTGTCTTTGTTGCCCGTACGCTCGTGTACATACCCACATCTACTACTTTTTTGCCCTTGATTGTGACCCTTTATTCGCATTTCAGTTCACTTTTGCTTTTCTTACTCAGTCGGCCTGATGCCTACTGGGTACCTATTGTTTTGGTACTCATACTACACTCTGCATCTATTTTCGTGATGTAGGTCCGAGTACTAGCTACCGACGTTGATTCGAGCTAGCTGTTGTCGTGATCGGAGGCACGGGTTAGCACACAACTTCCTGGATTTGCCCGTCTCACTCTGTACTTACTTTTGATTGTCTTTTGCCTTTTTAGACAACTTGTTTCTGTAGTCCACTTTTAGGACTTGTACTTTTGTTAGCAGCTCTGTACTTGTGACTTCCAGGTTTTGAGAGGAATTCATTTTGTGTATATATGTCTAGTCGCTTCCGCCCGTTCATTGCGTGTTCTTGTTATATTTATTACTATTTTAGGTTGATTGGTTGGTTTTCTACGCTAACATCCCATTACTTCAAGTTCCGGGATATGGGTCGGCTTGCCTACTGGTGGGTCATATAGTAGGCATCATCATGACCTGAGAAATTGGGTCTTGACAAATTGGTATCAGAGCCCTAGGTTCGTCGGTCTCACTTGTACAGAGCTAACGTCTAGTAGAGTCCTGCAGATCGGTATGGACACGTCCGTTACTTATCTTCGGGAGGCTACAAGATGTCTTTAGGAACGAGTCATTTTGTATCACTGTCGTGCATTGTGTGTCTTATCGATTTCTGAATATCTTACTTGTTCCAATCTTTTACAGGGATGGTTCGCACGCGTGGTAGGGCCCCAGCTATGGGTAGAGCCCGACCTCGAGATCTTGCCAGAGCTACAGCACCAGCCCAGGACCGAGAGCAAACTCCAGAGCCGGTGAAAGAGCCACCTGCAGCTCCAGCACAACAGCAACCGATAGGCCTGGGACCAGCCCAGCCACCACCTGAGCCTGTGGCAGCTCCAGGTATACAGGCGATGCTCATACAGATACTAGCTTCCATTAGGGGTATGCAGCAGGCCCCAGCTCCAGCCGCTCCAGTACCGCAGGGCCAGCCTGCACAAGCGGCACCGGTTGTTCAGCCTGACAATTTGGAGCGCGTCATGCCACTTCGGGAGCAGAAGATGCTCGGGGTGCTCCTTAGACTATCACCGCCGAGGTTTTCTGTGACTGTGGGTATGGATGCCTACGAGTTTCAACTTACTAGCCACGAACGGCTAAAGACTTTGGGTTTAGTGGAGTCGAGAGGAGCAGACTTCACCGCTTACCAACTACACGGTCCCGCTAGGAAGTTGTGGCGTACATACTTAGAGACCAGGCCAACTAGGTCTCCACCGGTTAGAGAAGGGCTCCATGACAGTATTAGAGTATGAGGCCCGATTCCACGAGCTCTCCAGGCATGCCGCCAAGATATTACCTACTGAGGAGAAGAGGGTTCATTTTTTTGTTCGGGGTTTGAGATTACAGTTGCGGATTGAGACTCAGTCTTTAGTCTCAGCGGGCCGCTCATTTCTGGATGTAGTGCTCCATGTCCGCACTATTGAGCAACTCTGTCGCAAGGCCCAAGGGGGCAGCGGCAAGAGAGCTAGACAGGAGGATAGCCATGATAGGCGCCATTTCAGACCCCGAGAGCCTTATGATAGATCTCAGCAGAGGTTTCAGTCGGGTCAGTCTAGTCGCCCCTTCCAGGCCTCTCTCCAGAAATCGGAGGTTGATCAGCACCACCATATTGGTTTTAGTGCCGGTCCTAATTGAGGCTGAGGTAGTTCACAGATGGGTTCTTCTGGCTGAGGTAGCTGATCTCCAGCTCTTAGTCGACAGTCCCAAGGGTGCTATGAGTGTAGGGAGTTAGATCATTGGCCCGCGAGTATCCCCATCGCACGTTAGCCTTACCCGTTACACAGGCAGCTAGGCTTGCGCCAGCGCCAGCAGCTCTAGTTAGAGGCGAAGGCCAAGGACAGGACCGCAGGGGTGCTCACCAGGGTATACGGGGTGGTCCCCGATGAGGCAGGTTAAGGGCAGAGCCGATGCAGAGGGTAGGGGAGCCCAGACCCACTTTGATGCAGCTCAACCTAGAGCAGATGTTGAGACCTCGGACGATGTCATCACAGGTACAATGTTATTATACCATTAGCCTGGCATCCGCCTTATTTGATCCAGGCTCTATTTATTCTTATATATCTGTTTATTGTGCTCATCGATTGAGTATGATCCCAGAGCTATTGGGTGAGCCGTTGCGTGTTTCAACCCCGGTAGGTGATTCTTTAGTAGTGGATCAGGTATTTATATCCTGTGTGGTGACTATTCAGAGGCGAGACGCTAGGGTTGATCACATTTTTCTTGACATGGTGGATTTTGATTTGATTTTGGGTATGGATTGGTTATCCCCCCACCGTGCGGTCTTGGATTGCTATGCCAAGACCGTTACTTTAGCTATGCCTGGTATTCCACCAGTCGTTGTGGCAGGGCTCTTGTAGTCGCACGCCAATTGGGTGATATCTTTTGTTCGGGCCCAGAGGTTGATGGCTAGCGGGTGTTTGGCTTATTTAGCTTATGTTAGAGATGTTAGTAGAGAGGGTCCTACTGTTGATTCAGTACCTATTGTTCGAGAGTTTACAGATGTGTTTCCTGCCGATCTGTCTGGTCTCCCTCCTGATCGTGACATTGACTTATCTATTGAAGTAATAGCCGGGCACTATGCTCATTTCTATACCACCGTACCGAGCCTGATGCCTACTGGGTACCTATTGTTTCGGTACTCATACTACACTCTGCATCTATTTTCATGATGCAGGTTCGAGTACTAGCTACTGACGTTGATTCGAGCCAGCTGCGGTCGTGATCGCAGGCAAGGGTGAGCCACACAAACGTCCTGGATTTGCCCGTCTCCTTCTGTACTTACTTTTGCTTGTGTTTTGCCTTTTTAGACCACTTTTAGGACTTGTACTTTTGTTAGCAGCTTTTGTACTTGTGACTTCCAGGTTTTGGGGAGGAATTCATTTTGTGTATATATGTCTAGTCGGTTTCCGCCCGTTCATTGCATGTTCTTGTTATATTTATTACTATTTTAGGTTGATTGGTTGGTTTTCTACCCTAACATCCCATTACTTCGAGTTCCGGGATATGGATTGGCTTGCCTACTGGTGGGTCATATAGTAGGCACCATCATGACCTGAGGAAATTGGTTCTTGACACCAGGTAACCAAGAACCTGTCAACTCCTAGCCCAACTAGCAAGAGTGACAATCAACTGAGGCCGCCCAGCCAAGCAGTCCACTCCAGGGCATAAAAACGCAAAGCTAGTAAGAGTGTCGCATGGGCGTGTCAAAACTATTGAGGATCTCAGTTATCAAGGCTACCCATCCAACCAATCCACTCCTAGGGTTTTAAGCCGCCCAACTAGAAAGAGTTATCCGGGGCGTATCCCTGAAGTGATGAGTCGTGGATTTGCATTCATTTAGAACTCTTTTATTATGATTTAATGACACTCAAAGTAGATAAAGAGGCTAATTATGCTTTGAATTTTGTTTATTTCAGGTCTTTTGATATTGGGAAAGAAAATTTATAATCAAAAGTGGAATCAAAGCTTAAAGATAGCAAAACTGGTAGAAAAATAAGTTCTATGTATCGCATATGCGGAGCACTAGTCGCTAAAGAGAACCAGTCAACGAAGTCAGTTATATGCTTAAGCGAGGACACGGGGTTCGCTTTTGCAAACTAGGACAAAAGGGAAATTGTCGCTTAAGCGAACTTTAGTTCACTTTTGCAAAGGTCGCTTTTGCAAACCTCTTACCGCGTTTGCGAAGCCCGCCTTTTCAGATAGGGGAAGAATGGGAAATTCTCAAGCTTTGGACCCAAAATTAAGCAAAATAAGGTTATAGATTGGAATTATTCATAATCCAAGAATTTTAGAGAGAGAGAACATTGTAGAGAGAAAAACACATCCAAAAAGTAGATGTCTTATTGTTCTTGATTTGGAGTTGAGACGTTGAAGGCGAGTTGCCTAACCTATCAGTTGTGGATTTGAAGATTGTGTTCTATTTTTGTAATATCTTCCTCTTCCTTCATTTCATTGTTCTTAATGGCTAGAAATGTGGGTGTGATGATCTGTATGAAATTGGGGCTTTTGTGCTAGAAATAGACAAAGCTATTTGGGTGTTTTATTAATTACTCTATTGGTTTTGTAGTTCCTTTTTTTCCATGTGTGATTTTATGAAATAGATTCAATCTAGTTTTCATGTTTGAATTTATGGGCTGAGAGTGCATGCTTGAAAGAAATTGATTAGAGTGGATAATTAGATTGATAATCACATTTTGACTTTGACTCTTGAACTTGAGATCGAAAAATGAAATTTTTAGGGTTTCATTGTTGGGTGCAAGGCTTCCTTCAAAGAGAGGTCCAAGTTAAGGGGGTGGGTTATTGTGTATTTGTGTGATTGAGACCGAAAGGAGATATCACAATAAACCACTTTGATATCGAAAGATAATTAGCGTAATCGAAGCTAATCTAGCCTACTTATTAGTGATTGATCTTGGATTGAATTGCAATGGATCTTTGAGTGTTAATTGAATCTCAAATTTTCCCAATCTCCATACTTCCCTTGCTTGATATCCCCTTGGCCCACATTCGTAGTTTAATTAGAAAAAATTATCTTTTGTTTGATATTTTTGTATCTTGTATGTCTAGGTTCAAACTAGTATCTAGTTAGCCTTTATCTTTTCAATTGCCGTTACATTGCTCCTTGTGGGATTCGACCCCGACTCTTAGTTGTGTATTTTTATTGACAACGACCGCTCACTCTTTTAATTGGTTCTAGAGGGTGATTTGAGTGTTATCACCAAGCCACAGTAAATCGATGTCCACTCTCATAAATATCCCAAAATGCTTCAAGCCTCAAGTACTCCAATCTAGAGAAAGCACATAACCTTCGATAATGCATCAGAGTCATTGAAGTAGGGAGAGAAGACAGAAGGGCTAACAAGCTACACAAACACCTATATTAAGGCTCTACTATCAAACCAAAGTATGCTACTCAAGTCTACAAGAACCTAGTCCTTCCAAACGACGTCGGAGACATACGAAATTACTAGGTTCAAAAGTCTAAGGCAACACTAGCCTATCCTAGACTAAGGCCAAACATGCTTCATGAAACACTTAGTAAAACAAGTAAATCACATAGCATGTTGAAACATAGATATGACGTCCACTAACATAGTATTACCTTTGAAACAGTAGTATATAATCCTAAAACATGGTTTATAAGGAAGAAAAGCATGAATAACTAGGTACTCGCCCCAATTCACATTAATCATCATGGTTTCACACATTCGTGCTCAATGGTAGTAGAAGGAAAAGTTATAGCCTACTTGTAGGCCGACCGCACGCTCCAATTTCACAAGGACGGATATTTTCCCTTTCTAACGGCCTCTAAATGCTGCCACACAATCAATAGTAGGATACTACGTCAATACAGTCGTAGAGACGCTAAAATCACACAAAATAGAGACAGATCAATTTTCTAGTCAAATGGAAATCATGGGATCCATGCCAGAAATTCAAAAATTGACTCCATCAAAAGGTCCTAAGTTATGCCTTGAACTTAGGTCCCAAAATAGAACACAATTCGCAGCCTAAAATATCGGAAAGAATAATCACACAAAAATCAACAAGAAAACTGAGCTAAGGCATCAACTTCCCTGAGAAATTTACCTCAAACAGAGTGTTCAATACAATAGCTTCACCATGTAGCCCCCAAAAAATTACGAATGCGTGGGACCTCGGATCACCAAAAATGGAGTTAAGATAGAGGAGAAATCACAATTTTATTGTTGGAGCCAAACCTGAGTCGCCATCACGCACGAATGCGAGGCCAGATGGATGCTCTCATATGCGGTGGCCTGCATGTGAACGCGCATGCATGGGAGCCATCCATTCGGGACCGTGAGGCTGCCTCAGCTAACGTAAAATTGCAAAGGCCTCCAAACTTTGATGGGGTGTCTGAGATTCATTCGGAACCCTGTGCCTGCTACCCCATCAGATTCGGCCTTCATGACTAAACGAAACCATTAAAATTTCCTTCTGAGGTCGTTTTAGAAAAAAGTGGGTCCCACACCCAATTTTTGTTTTAAGTCAAAATCCACGAAGGGCTTCAGAATCAACTCGGAAGCCTCGGGACCTAAGCGAAGGGTCATTCTAGACCAAAACTCAACATTCTAGAGCTAACCGCGCTATCAAAATCCTCATCTGAGCTTGTTCAATCAGAATGTTGACTAAACTCAAACTTAGGCCTCAACTTAAAAGTTAAAACGCCTAATCACACAAACTGGCATTGAATGATTCGGAAGTCGTGCCGACTGTGCTACTACTGTTCAATGATCCTTCAAAAGCTGATGGAATTGTCAAAATCATATTATGATGTCATCTTCCTAAACTTCTTATAAAAATGACAGTTCAAGGTTCAAAAGCTCCAAATGCTAAACTCTTATAAAAACCAAATGAACAACCTGTTGATTGAATTGTCGGTCCCAACAAGTCATAAATGTCTTGGGTCGCTATAGAATAGGCCCTAAACAATGAACAAGAGGCATAAATAGAGAAATGACCTGGAGTCATTACAAAAAATGTTATCAAATTATCCTTTTAGAAAGAATATATTTTTAAATATTATAAATATGTACTTTGAAAATAGTGCTACATGTCATCATCAATATAAATCTTGAATTTAAAGTTTGAATTTAAAAAAATATATATATTTTTCAAAATATTGATCCAATTTTTTATATCATTTTAATTTGTTAAATAATTATATAAAATTCCATCAAATAAACTGTCAGAAAATATATTAAATTCTTATATAAAATTACTTTACAAATTTAAAACTAAATGCTAATTTTATGTGCCGATGTTAAGTTATACGTATTACTAAAGAATAAAATCTACAACATATTTAATAAAAGGCTAAACAATCCAAAGATCCAATAAAAAAGAGATAGAGACAAATTGTAAATCAAAGGAACAGAGGAAGACCCATTTTTTTATCTCTCAAATTTTCATTTGCACTATAAATAGTTTATTTTAGGTTGTGTGTGTGTATATATATATAGGGGTGTCCAATTCATCGGAAAAAAATGTCATATATACAAGTAAAATGATACACAAAGTGATTAAAAATAATATTTTGACACCCATAACACAATAGGTTGTTGTAGCCTTGTGTTTTTAGACCCCTTAGATGGATTCCAGACGTCTTGAATGAGTCAATGTGTGTGTTCAAATCTCACTAGCAACAATTTTTTTCCTCTTTTTAATTAGCACAAAATCAATTCATTGCACACCACATATGCTATTAATCTTTCAATATACTTAGAAGAAGAAGTTGTTAGAATTGAGTATATGTATAATATATAAAATCAAAACATTATATATGATTGTACATGTACTTCTGTTATTCAATAATTCGTATTATTATTTTTAAAATTTTAAATATTATATTTTAAAATATTCATGCAATGCGCAAATACGTATATTAGTATTATCTAATAAAAAGAGTAATAATTTTCTTTTGAAGTTTGTCTACAATTTTTTTTTTGTTCTATATGATGATTTGCATCATATGTGAAAAACTAAATTGTGAGAAATGAGATGTAACTTAAAGTAATTTATTTGTTCAAATGAACATTATAAAGCAAAAAAAGTCAAACCAATAGGATTAGAGTAGAGTGATAATTACTCGTTCATCCTTAATAAGATGTCCCGGGTTTGAGTTTCCATGAGTACAGAGCCACCTTTGTTAGAGAGCACTTTCCCCCCCCCCCAATGTGGAAATTTCTGGTGTGAATTTGAATTTTGTCAAACTCCAATATAGGTACCAAACATCGGGTAGGAAATTAAAAAAAAAACCCAAATAAATATTCTAGCAAGGTAAACTTGATAGAGCTAGAGGGCGCGCATACATTCTATTAAAATTAAAGAACAAAGATAAATCAACTAGGATAAAAGCTTATCTGAAGATTATGTGTAGAGGTCTCAAAATTGAGCCCAATTGTAGGTAACTAGCCCAACCCGTCCATAATTTCAAGGGTTGGGCTCAAGATAATTTGATTTGGGTTCAATTTCAACACATTCAAGTCATACCCCATTTCAGAGAATCCTCAATTGAGCATAATTTAATCTCCAATTTCAACTCGTTTTAAGATTCTTTATTTGCATTGATGTAATGAATGTTCCAATATTAAAGGCAAGAATTACTATCTATTTTATATTTTTTAGAATTTATCTATCCATTTGTAACTTCTTTTTAAAAAAATTCTTTAGTTGAAATTCAAATTGTGGTTATAAAACTTAAATAACAATATATTAAAATTATTGAATTAAGCGAGTCAAATTGGGCGGGTCAAGACCCAACCCATTTTAAGCCCATTGGAGCCCAACCCATTTGAGCCCAAAGTAAACTTGGGGGGTCAGGACCCAACCCAATTTCTATTTCAACACATTTTAATATCTCCAATTATAACCCAACCCGCGTATTTGAGACCCCTAAATGTGGTTAATTAAATTATATAAGTGGACTAATTCAATTTACTGATCAACCCCAAAATTAGAGACATATTTTTCATATCAAATTATGTACCCGGTATTCAAAATTGGTTAATGAAAATTA
>NW_026019777.1:332500-383847 GCF_900185275.1 Solanum verrucosum | reverse complement strand
AAACATATTTTGCAAAAGGAGATTTATACTCTCCATTCCTATCACTTCCTATCTTTTTTCCAATTGATTTCAACTTCAATAATATATTGTCTAAACATGTATATTGCTTCATCCTTACCATTCACCAAATAAACAGTGTTTCTAATGCAATTGTCAATGAAAGTTATGAGATACTTTTTCCCACCACGAGAAGGTGTTGACTTTATATCACAAATGTCAGGGTAAATCAATTCTAAGGGATTAGAATTCCTTTCAATATATTTATAAGAATGCTCATCATACTTAGATTCCACACAAACTTGACAATTTTATTTATTGCACTCACAGTTAGACAAAACTTCTAAGTTGATCAGTTTTCCTTACAAGGTTTTGTAATTGACATTCCCAAGTGTTCATGTCACAAACAGTTTGACTCAAGCAAGTAAGAACAAATAAAAATATTGAGTTTGTAAAGCTTTCCACGAGTTAGTTTTTTCTCACAAATATTTTGTTCCTCTTTCTTATAATTTTTTGTGATACAAACACTGTTTAGAGTCATCACCTTGTCAAGTGTCCTTTTCAAAAGGACCTTTCCATAACTTTCAATTTGATTGTTATAGAAATACCCATGAACAAAGATTCATCGAGTCCAATAAAGGCAATATATTCCAAATGTTTCTTTTACAAAACATAACAAATGACTATTCACCAATATTAATGTATATTCAAATAGTTATATTTAATAGACATGTCTTTTCATGAAAAATACAACATTTTAAGTGACACTTTTTTCATAAAAGAACTCAATCATTTTTAACAAGTATACATATAATTTGCTAGTTTCATACTAGTCATACCATATATTAGCAAACGAGAAACTCAACAACCACAATATCAAATATACTCCAAAAATTTTGTGGGTCTAACATAATACAAAAGTATCATCGAATTTCATATCTTTTCCTCCAAATTTAAATTAGAAATTAAGTCTAATTTTATCTTTGTCATAAGCAAAGAACCCCCCACATTTTAAATATGATCTCAAAATATTTTTCAAGTATTTGAAAATAGTTTTTCCTCATTTTTTTTCTCATGCTATCGAAGTGTCATTGGCAACATGAAACCACTTTTGAAAATATTATTTTTCAAAAGAATTATAATGCTTCAATTCCATTTGACAATTTTTACACAATGTCAAAGTTCATTCCATAGAGGCACAAAATCACAAACTCTAAGTCATTGATATTTTTCCTCTATCACAAATAGACATAAGTTTATATAAAATCAAAAGTTCAACATTGACTTATTACGTGAACTTTTCATAGTCTTCAAACCAATTGCATAGTCGAATTTATCCAAGGTAGAAAACTACAAAAGTTTTTAGTCTACAAAAATCAGACACATGGAGTACAATACTACAAAAGTTTTTTTCCATCTCCAAATAGAATTAAACATATGAATAGATTATCACATACATATGCTTTTGTTTTCAAATAGTCTTCCAACTATAACATTTTTACATACTATTTTATCAAACAAAAATGTGCATCTCTCATTCTGCAAACTAAAGAATTTTAAAGGCAGCACTTTTTTCCAAGGAAAATTAATTCAAAAATCATATGGTTTGCAAATCTTTTCCCAAAAACATACATGATAAATATCAAAACTGTTAAATTTTAGAAACTATTTTCCTCCTTAGATAAATAATAAGAAGGTTACCTGGTGTAATCTTTAACCGAAATCCATGGCTATTCTTTTCCACTTCCATTACGAAATTGGCATTCTTTGAAGTAAACCTGCAGGCCTTTGATTTTCATTGTTCACTTGTTGACAATTTTGACACTTCGCTACAAACTCCGCTATGCACAGCCACCAATAAATTCGCTTCAAATCTTGATACATCTTGGTCACACCCGGATGAATAGAATATCGCGAGCCATGAGACCCCGCCAATAATTTCTCAATTAAGTCATCTACTCTTGGAACACAAATTCTTCCTTTAAAATTGAGCACACCATCCGCATCAAGAGTGGTTGCTTGTGCCTTACCATTCACAATCTTCTTTCTAAGCTCCTCCAAATTCTCATCCTTAAATTGCTTGGCCTTGACATCTTCAATGAATGTGGCCCTCACTTGAATACTAGCTAACACCCTACCTCTTTCTGAGATGCCCAATTGCATGAACTTAGATTCTAAGGTATGAATTTCATTAGCCAAAGGTCGATTGGCTACACTTAAGCAAGCTAAACTACCCATATTTACTTCTTTTCGACTCAAAGCGTCCGCCACCTCATTAGCCTTTCCCAGATGGTATTGAATGGTCACATCATAATCCTTAAGTAACCCCATCCACCTTCGCTTTCTCAAATTCAGATCATTTTGAGTGAACACATGCTGCAAACTACGATGATCAGTAAACACTTCACACTTACCACCATAGAGGTAATGCTGCCAAATCTTTAGAGCAAACACTACCGCTGCCAACTCCAAATCATGTGTTGGATAATTCCTCTCATGCACCTTCAATTGACGCGAGGCATAAGCTATAACATTCTTATCCTGCATCAACACAACACCGAACCCAGAATGAGAAGCATCACAATAAACAATAAAATATTTACCTTCAACCGATAATGCTAGAATAGGTGCGGTGGTCAAGAGAGTCTTGAGATTTTGAAAGCACTCCTCACATTTTTCAGTCCTTTCAAATGGTATTTCCTTTTTGGTCAAATTAGTCAAGTGAGTGGCATTAGAAGCAAAGTTCTTCACAAATCGACGATAATAGCTAGTGAGCCCAACAAAACCCCTAACTTCCGTCACAGAGCTAGGCCAAACCCAATTTTTAACCACCTCAATCTTTTGGGGATCTACCATTATCCCTTTTTTCGAAACTACATGACCAAAAAATGCAACCGATTTCAACCAAAATTCACACTTAGAAAAATTTAGCATATAAGCTTTGGCTTCCCAAGAACACCCAAAACACTACGAAGATGGTTGGCATGCTCTTCCTCACTTTTCAAATACACCAAAATATCATCAATAAGACTATGACGAAAGAATCAAGAAATGGCTTGAACACGCCATTCATTAAACTCATAAAAGTTGCAGGCACATTGGACAAACTAAAAGACATAACGAAAAACTCATAGTGCCCATAGCGAGTTCTAACCGCTGTCTTGGGCACATCCTCAGGCCTAATTTTCAATTGATGGTAGCAAGACCTTAGATCGATCTTAGAAAAAAATTGATGCACCTTGCAATTGGTAAAAAAAGATTGTCTATTCGAGGCCACAGATACTTATTTCGAATAGTGACCTTATTCAATAGCCGATAATCTATACACATTCTTATACAACTATCATTTTTCTTATCAAACAAAACTGGACCACCCTATGGGATAGCACTAGGAAGAATGAATCCATTATAAAGAAGCTCTTGGATTTGAGCCTTAGGCTCTATTAATTCTGTCGGAGCCATGCAATATGGAGGGATAGAAATGGGACGAGTACCAGGCTCTAAATCAATGCAAAAATCTATAGCTCTATCCGGAGGCATACCAGGAAAATCTTTAAAGCTTCTCCCTGCCGAAGTCATATGAACATATCATACTTGCAACTCAAAATTTAATCCCCTAATAAATAACCAAATCTCTCTTCCTCAGTAGTCACCAATTGAGTAGCATATCTAGACAAATCATGAAAATTGGCCTCATAAGCAACCATAATCATACCATCTTTCTCCAAAGCCATAAACTCATCCTTCTTGTGATCCCTCCAAGTCCTAGGCACATATTTATCTAAGAATACAGAATGAAACTGGGTCCAAGCAAGTGTAGGTAAGTAGAAGATTTGCATTCCATGTAAGCTCTCCACCACTATTTAGCCTCACATTGAAGTTGAAAGGACACAAACTCAGCCCCATGTTAATGGACAATTCCCAACTTATGAAGCCTCTCATAGCAATCTAAGATGAACTAATAAGCATCCTCACTGTCAGAACCAAGAAACACATGAGGCTTTAGATTCAAAAACTTAGTGAACATTTCATGCTCATTACCATTCATAACAAAACCCAACAAAGGACAGAAGAAAGCATCATTACCTCCGGTCCCACCCACCTTGGGCGCAGTGCTAGCAACATGAGGATTAGTAGGAGCTTGAGTTGATTTAGCAGAAGAAAGCACTCCAGGACCAACCAATCCCTTTAAGAACGACATGATAAGGACGGAAGAAAGCATCATTACCTCCGGTCCCACCCACCTTGGGCGCAGTGCTAGCAACAGGAGGATTAGTAGGAGCTTGAGTTGATTTAGCAGAAGAAAGCACTCCAGGACCAACCAATCCCTTTAAGAACGACATGATCTGTTGAGCTAACACTGGATCCAAACAAAGGAACACCCGTAGTCCCAGCCTGCACCTCTTCCTCTTGTCCCACATCATCAACATCTTTAACATCGACATTCTTCTCTTCAATCTCTTCATGATGCGCATGAGGGTTCTCATTCACATGAGCATTCTTAACTGGAGCTCCATTTCCCTCTACTCTTCCACGACCTCTAGCCCTAGCTCTTCCTCTACACCTGCCTCAACCGCGACATATCACTACAGAATTGCAATCGGATTCTCCTGATATTGAAGGTCTTTTTCTAACACAATTGAGTCTCACTTAATGATATAATCCATGTCACCATGATACATCTACAACATAAACACATGAAATACCGGATGAACACCTAATAGATTAGGAGGTAATGCCAATTTATACGCTACCAGCCCTACACATTCCAGAACCTCAAATGGACTAATGTATCGCGGACTTAGCTTGTCGTTCTTGTCAAATCTTCATTGGTGATACCTTAAGAAGAACATTATCACCGGTTTGAAATGGCATGTCTCTTACCTTATGATCCACATACTTCTTTTGTCTACTCTGTGCTGCTTAGCTTGAATACTTCTCACCTTATCTTGAGCATACTTCACTAAATCAATTCCCAGAGGTTTCACATCTCTAGCCTCAAACTATCCTATGGGTGATCTACATCCCCTCCCATAGAGTGCCTCAAATGGTGCCATATCTATGCTGGAGTGATAACCATTATTATAGGAGAATTCACACAAAGGTAGGAACTTATCCCAATGCGCTCCAAAGTCAATCACGCATGCCCTTAACATGCGTTCTAACACTTTAATAGTCTCTCTGACTGTCCGTTTTTCTGTGGATGGAAGGCTGTACTAAAAGTGAGTTTTGTGCCCAATTCATCATGTAATTTCCTCCAAAACTTGGATGTGAATTAGGTACCACGGTCTAAGATGATAGAGAGGGGCACACCATGTAAACTCACTATCTCTTTCACATAAACTTTAGCCAATTGTTCAGCATTATAATCTATTCTTAACGGAGTAAAAGGGACTGACTTAGTCAATCTATCGACCACTAAATAGAATCAAACTTCCCCACAGTCTTGGGAAGACCAACCACAAAATCCATGGCTATCGTTTCCCATTTCCAATCCGAGATTGGCATTCTTTGAAGCAAACCTACAGGCCTTTGATTTTCATACTTCACTTGTTGACAATTTTTACATTTCACCACAAACTCCGCTATGTCCTTCGCCATGCCCGGCTAACAATAAATTCTCTTCAAATCTCGGTACATCTTGGTCACACTAGGATGGATAGAATATTGTGAACTATGAGACTCTACCAACAATTTCTCAATCAAGTCATCTACTCTAGGAACACATATTGTCCCTTTAAAATTGAGCACGCCATCCGCATCAAGTGTGGTCTCTTGTGTCTTACCAATCGCACTCTTCTTTTTAAGCTCTTCCAAATTTTTATCTTTAAATTGTTTGGCCTTGATCTCATCAATGAATGTGCCCTCACTTCAATGTTATCTAACACCCCACCTCGTTATGAGATGCCCAACTGCATGAAATTAGACTCTAAGGTCTGAACTTCCTTAGCCAAAGGACGCTTGGATGCACTTAAGCAAGCTAAACTACCCATACTTACTGCTTTTCGACTCAAAGCATCTGCCACTATATTAGCCTTACCCGGATGGTATTGAATGGTGACATCATAATCTTTAAGTAACTCCATCCACCTTCGATATCTCAAATTCAGATCCTTTTGAGTGAACACATGCTGCAAACTGCAATAATCAGTAAATACCTCACACTTAACTCCATAAACGTAATGCCGTCAAATCTTAAGAGAAAATACTACTGCTGCCAACTCCAAACCATGTGTTGGGTAATTCCTGTCATGCACCTTCAATTGACGCGAGACATAAGCTATAACATTCTTATCTTGCATCAACACAGCACCCAAACAATAATGTGAAGCATTATAATAAACAATAAAATCTTTACCTTCAACCGATAATGCTAGAATAGGCGAGGTGGTCAAGAGAGTCTTGAACTTTTGGAAGCTCTCCTCACAATTTTCAGTCCATTCAAATGGTATTTCATTTTTGGTCAAATTAGTCAAGTGTGTGGCGATAGAAGCAAAGTTCTTCAGAAATCGACGATAATAGTTAGCGAGCCCAATAAAACTCCTAACTTACATTACAGAGCTAGGCCTAACCCAATTCTTAACCGCCTCAATATTTTGAGGATCTGCCATTACACTTTCTTTTGACACTACATGTCCCAAAAATGCAACCGAAGTCAACCAAAATTCACACTTAGAAAATTTAGCATACACCCTTTGTTTCCCAAGAACACCCAAAACAATACTAAGATGATTGGCACGCTCTTCCTCACTTTTTGAATAGACCAAAATATCATCAATAAACACTATGAAGAAAGAATCGTGAAATGGCTTGAACACCCCATTCATTAAACTCATAAAAGCTGCAGGCGCATTGGTCAAACCAAAAGACATAACCAAGAACTCATAGTGCCCATAACGTGTTCTAAATGCCGTCTTGGGCACATCCTCAAGCCTAATTTTCAATTGATGTTAGCCAGATTTAGATCAATCTTTGAAAAAACGGATGCACCTTACAATTGGTCAAAAAGACCATCTATTCGAGGCAAAGGATACTTGTTTCGAAGAGTGACTTTATTTAATTGTTGGTAATCTATACACATTCTCATACTACCATCCTTTTTCTTAACAAACAAAACTGGAGCACCCCTCGGGGAAGCACTAGGATGAATAAATCTCTTATCAAGAAACTCTTGGATTTGAGCCTTAAGCTTTATTAACTGCCGGAGCCATGTGATCTGGAGGGATGGAAATGGGACGAGTACCAGGCTCTAAATCAATTCAAAAATCTATATCTCTATTCGGAGGCATACAAAGAAAGTCATTCAGAAACACTTCTGTAAATTCTAACACCACAAGAATAGACCCAATGGATGGAGGCTCAATCTCAATATCCCTAATATGGGCTAAAGAAGCCAAACAACCCTGCTCTACCAGTTTACGAGCCTGAATGGAGGATATGATCTTCACTTTCTTAGGCTTTTACACCCCTTCCCACTCTAACTTTTCCCTTTCCAAAATTTCTAGAGTTACAGACTTAGTAATACAATTAAGCACGACATAATAAAGGGACAACCAACTAATACCTAAGATTATATCAAAGTCATTCATATCCAAAATCACCAAATCAGCCCAACTATGAAAACCCATAAACAAAATAGGACAAGCACGATAGACATGAGTAACTATGACTGACTCTCCAACTTGGGTAGAAACATGGATAGGGGCATCAAGTATATCACAAGTTATATTAAACTTTGAGGTAAATCGCACGGATACATAAGAATAAGTAGAACCCAGATCAAACAACATATTAGCCATCCAGTCACATACTAGAATAGTACCTGCGATCATTGCGTCAGACGCCTCTGTCTTATTCTTGCCCGGAAATGCATAAAACTGAGCCTTATCATCTTGACGAGCCACTTCCCTACCTGGTTGCGCGTAAACCTTCCTGCATTACCATCTCCTCTACCTTCACGGCCTCGTTGATTACCCTCTCGCTTACCTTGTGGATGTGCTCTACCATTATTACAATTCCCCGTTGGTACCACTGCTCTAGACTGCTACTGCGCGGTATCTAACACACGTCGGTGGGGGAAATCTCTCCTCATTTGCCCTGGTTCACCACAATTGTCACGATCAAAAGATAGTCTACCGCCCATCGAAGGCGCGACTCCATGGCTGTCCTGGAAATTATGAAATGGAGTTTCCAAGTATTACCTACAGAGGCGGGCATATCGGACTGAATTGGCTTGGCTGCAAGCGTTGGCCTTCCAGGCCCCTTGGAATCAGAACCTTGAAACCCGAGTTCTTGCCCCTTCTTGCCCATGCCTTAGCTTCACCGCCTCGCCTCGCCTCACCCCCTCCACTTTCTTAACATAGACTGTTACCTCATTAAAGCTCCTCCCTGCATAAGTCATATGAACAGATAATACCTGCAACTCATAATTTAGTCCCCTAATAAATAACCAGTTCCTCTTCTCCTCAGTAGTCACCAATTGATTAGCATATCTAGATAAAGCATGGAACTTTGCCTCATAAGCAGCCATAGTCATACCACCTTACTCCAAAGCCATGAACTCATCCTTCTTGCGATCCCTCAAAGTCCTAGGCACATACTTCTCTACAAACAGAGCATGAAATTGGGTCCAAGCAAGTGGAGGTAAAGTAGAAGAGCTACATTCCATATAAGCTTTCCACCACTGCTTAGCCTCACCTAGAAGTTGAAAGGACACGAACTCAACCCCATGCTTATGGACAATTCCCAACTTTTGAAGCCTCTCATAGAAATCTAAGATAAACTCATAAGCATCCTCATTCTCAGAACCAAGAAACATAGGAGGCTTTAGCTTCAAAAACTTAGTCAACATTTTATGCTCATTACTAGTCATAATAGAACCCAACAAAGGATGGAAGAAAGCATCATTACCTCCAGTCTCACCCACCTTGGGAGCAGTGCTAGCAGCAGGAGGATTAGTAGGAGCTTGATTGCTTAAGCAGAAAGAAGAACTCTAGGACCAACCAACCCTTTCAAGAATGACATGATCTACCGAGCTAACACTGGGTCTATGGGGGAACACGGTAGTCTCAGCCTACACCTCTTTCTCTTTTCCCACATCCTCAACATCAACATTCTCCTCTTCAACCTCTTTATGATGCGCATGAGGTTTCTCATTCATAGGAGCATTCTCAACATGAGCTCTATTCCCAGCAGGCGCTACTCTTCCACGGCCTAAACCCTAAGTTTTTTCTCTACCCCTGCCGCGAGCGTTACCTCTCGCTACAGATTCCTCTGCTAAAGCATTGACGAGAACTACGGGCCTAATGTCGTTAAATTTAGTACTAACCATCAGTGAACAGAAGAGTGAAGGGGGGTTAGATACCAATTTTAATCGCCAAATACCAATTGGAATCAAGTCATAGCACGAAAGGAGAAAAGAGAAAATAGAGAGATTTCCTAAAGTCCTATAGCCTCTCGAAGAAAAGTAAAGGTGTCCCCGTACCATTCTGCAAGACTCTACTAGACTCATTTTGGTACATCGAGATCAATCAACCTAGCCTCTGATACCAACTTTGTCACGACCCAGACCGTCATGATTGGCACCTACATTAACACTCCGGTGGGAGAACCACTACTACAATCCAAACCAAGCAAGTAAACAAAAACTAAGGCATTTAAGTTACGGAAGAAAGTTAAATACTATGAAAAGAAATAGGGAGTTCCTATAAACTCCAACAAAAGTCTAACAATGAACTAAACAATGCGGAAGAAATAACCTAGAATCTGAAAGTCAATGTACCAAAGCATCTAATAATAAACCAAAAGTCTAAAGTAGAAGAGATACAACCCAAATCAAATGAACTAACACTAACTAGAACAAGTCTAGGTTCGAAATGGTGGACATAGATGAAAGAGAACTCATGGCAGCCCAAAAGAATTGGCTCACCCTTGAATTCGAACGATCCCCGATCTTCTAAGAAAAGTCTGTCAGTAGCCGCTTGAAGATGCCCTGTACTCAATAAAAATAAGAGCAAGTACAATATCAATGCACAACCATAGTGTACTGGTAGGATCATGCGACCCTCACCCCGCTGTAGCGACCTCGCCAAAGTGACCAAAAGTACCGCCAGAGTGGCTTGGGTGAAACAATGAGCTATTTAAAGAATTCCAAAATCCCCATTTCACAACACACCTCTAACCCACGACGCTCATAAAATACCCTTCATGCTAAGGTCAAGTCTGGGAGTTCTACTCGCCTAAATTCAATTTCGTAAAGTCGTACAGATTCCTTAACGAGTTATCTAACTACACATGTAATCAAAATCATAAATAATTCACCCGATTGTTACCAGGTTTCCCTACACCTTAATGACTCTGATTTTGTCCAAACGTAGACTAGGTTGGAAAAATCCAAATATTAGGAAAAAGTTTTCCGGCCCCAAATTTTCCACTGTTAGCATTTCTATCACAACGGGACCCGGTCGTTACAGAACAACATCAATAATATTGAAGAAAACTTGGTGGTGTCAAAAGACTACTACTCTTTAATAAGAACAACACTCATTTATTTCTTACAGCTCACAATAATATTACCTCCACCCTATTTTCCATACTAGCGCAAAGTCGAGCTTATACATACACATGTTTCCAAAGCACTTCTACATTATTAGCACGATGATAAGTAGAAATAATTATTTATAAAAATTTTACTCAAGACATCTATGATATAAAATTCTATATAGTATTATTATTTAAGAAATAAAACAATCAAATCAAAGGTATGCTATTGTAACAAAACACTTCTCATTACGGGAGGACAATTATATATTACCATGATATTAAGTACCAAGCTATTTTGAAGGAAATTAAGAAGTATCAAGACCGTGTGATTAATATGAAAGAAAGTACCAATCTATTTTGAGGACTGAATTGTAATCTCTAAAAAATGGCAAGAGTCGAAACTATCAATTCCTCTTTCCAAGGATCAATTTTTGGGGGTTGCCTTCTTTGTCGTCAAAAATCTCAATGACTACTAGCTCTAACAAAGCCTATATAAGAGCCATCAAAGAGATCAAAGTGTTGTTCATCGGTGTATCGGTACCTAAAACCACGGTATCAATAAACCACTCAACGGCACTAAAGTACACTTGGAATACTAGATTTAGTAGAAGTAGAAGAAGTCCAGAAAATTTGTTTTTTCCTGAAAAATAAGAGGAAACTCTCTATGTATAGATAATAAAGAGTAGTGTGAACAGATGTTTATTGTGCCTTAATCAGAAAGGTCACAACCCATTGAAAAGTTACAACCCTTCAGAAAGGTTACAACCTTTCAGAAAAGTCTCAACTTTTCATTACAATCACAACTTTTCATAAAAGTCGCAACTCTTCATTTTCCATTTACACCTTTTAAAACAAACAATCCTCCTGGTTTCATGAGTGTATAGAGAATAGACTTTTTACAATGATTCTCTTTGAAGTGGCTTTCATTTCACACACACATAGGTGATTTCTAATCGTGTCATCGTGTAGATACACTATTTGGTCAAATCTACCAAACTTAGCAAATTATTAAAAACTTTAAGATTTATAAAATCGTTAACAAGCCTTAATTTTTTATCTTTGTTCCTGGGCATTGTCTTCACCACGAGAATGGGTTGAGTTGGTTGACAATGTCGAATCGTCAGTTACAACTTTGTTTTTCTCCTTAAGTCTAGCTCTTGGGATATCCAGTATGCTAGATGGAGTTACTTCCATGATGACTTATCCTAAGCCATAAACCCATTCCCTTAGATGATCTTTCAACTCTCTCTCTCTATTTAGTCCTTTTGTAAGTGGATCTGACACATCGTGTGACTTTACAAAGTCAATTGTAATAATTCCACTAGAGAGTAATTTTCTAATGGTATTATGTCATCGTATTATATGATGAGACTTTTCGTTATACATCTTGCTATATGCCCTACCTATTCAATCCTTATATCAAAGTGTATGCATACTAATGTCAAACGTTCGGGCCAAAAGAGAATATCTATCAAATTTCGGAGTCTTTCAACTTATACACCGGTCTTATCTAGAGAAACATGCCCAGAGATCATTGTAGAGCTAGCTATACATTCTTTTTGGAAGATTTCCAAGAGACTGCTCCTCCACCAAGAGTAAATACATATCCTCTTGTGAATTTTACTTTATTTGATCTGGTGATCCAACTTGTATCACTATATCCTTTCAATACTGCTGGATATTTATTATAATGCACGATATAGTTTTGAGTATGCTTTAAATACCCCAAAAACTTTTCATTGTCATCCAATGAGTTTGATTGGGTTTAATCGTAAATCGACTCAGTTTACTAATAACACATGATATATCTGATCGCGTACACTTTCTAATATACATCATACTTCCCAATACTCTAGCAGAATCCAATTGTGAAACAGTTTCACCTTCATTCTTTTAAAGTGCAAAGCTCAGATTTATGGAGTCTTGAAAATATTGAAATCCAAATATTTGAACTAGTCAAATACCTTTTCAATGTAATGAGACCATGACAATGCTAAACATTATGGAGTTCTAAGGGTTCTTATACCTAAGATCACATCAGCAACTTCAAGTTCTTTCATATCAAAGTTGTTTTCTAGCATATATGTAGTTGCATTTATGTCATTAGTGTCTCTACTGATGATCAACATATCACCAATATACAAACAAACAATGACCTTGTGATTTTAAGGTAAACACATTTATCACTTTCATCATTCTTAAATCCATTTGTCAACATCGTTTGGTCAAATTTCATATGTCATTGTTTTGGTGCTTGTTTTAGTCTATAAAGTGTCTTAACAAGTTCACACACTTTTTTTTCTTTACCAGGAACCACAAAACCCTTGGGTTATTCCATGTAAATTTCCTCCTCCAATTCTCTATTTAAGAAAGTTGTTTTCACATTCATTTGATGAATTTGGACGTCATATACCGCAATTTATGTAGTTAACATCTGAATGAATGTAATTTTAGTTACTGACGAGTATGTGTCGAAAAAATCAGGACCTTCTTCTTTTCTAAAGCCTTTGACAAAAAGTCTTGCTTTGTATTTGTCAACAGTTCCATCGACTTTCATTTTCCTTCTAAAGATTCACTTTGAACCCAAAGGTTTATTTCCTAGAGGAAGATCAACAAACTTCCAATAGGATTGCTCAAGATTAAATCAATCTCACTATCGACACCATCTTTCCAAAAAGGTTGTGCCCACAAAAGACATAGAAAATGTTACAAAATCATATCCCAAGGTAGTAGATGTCCTTTGACATTTACCCTCTGAATCTCTTTATTAAGTACATTCTCCTTTTGTTCTTTTTAAGGTCTTTTACACCTTTCACTGGACTACTCAAGTCTAATTTTACAGTCCAGAGTCTAAAACCTATTTTAATCCTTTTAGGAATAGGAACTTGGACTTTGGCTAGACACCCTCACACTTTGAAATATTTCAAGTTGGATTTCTTTCATTTCCATTTATCATATGGAATAGATTGTGTCTTGAACAAACAAAATTTTTTATTGGTTTCTTTCTGAAAATACAAACCATTTTGTTATTCCCTTTTGCTGTAAGGATAGCTTCCCCACACAAATTTTGTGGTAAACTTGAACATATAAGTAATGTATCCATCATTTTCTTCTAAGTTCAGTTTTTTTCGTTATGCAATTCCATTAGATTGAGGTGAATAGGTAACTTCCAAACATATTTATGCAAAAGGAGACTGCTCTCCATCCCTGCTACTCTTTTTTATCCCAACTGATTTTCAACTTCAATATTATATTGTCTTTCTATTGCTTCATCCTTACCATTCAACAAATAGACATAGTATCTATTGCAATTGTAAATAAAAGTTATGAGATACTTTTCCCCACCACGAGATGGTGTTTACTTCATATAAAAAATGTCAGTGTAAATCAATTCTCAGGGATTAAAATTTCTTTTAACAGATTTATAAGAATGCTAAGCATACATAGATTCAACACAAACTTGACATTTTTATTTATTGCACTCAAAGATAGAAAATATTTCTAACTTGATTAGTTTTTCTTGCAATGTTTTGTAATTGACATGTCCCATGTGTTCATGTCATAAACAGTTTGATTCAAGCAAGTAATTACAAATAAAATATTGAGTTTAAAAGCTCTCCGTGAGGTCGCTTTTTCTCACAAATATTTTGTTCCTACTTCTTACAATTTTGTGTGATACAAACATTGTTAGAGTTAGCACCTTGTCAAATGTCCTTTTCAAAAGGTCCTTTCCATAACTATCAATTGGATTGTTATAGAGCTACCCATGAACAAAGTTTCATTTGGTCCAATAAAGGCAATATAATTCAAATGCTTCTTTTACAAAACATGACAGATGACTATTCACCAATATTCATGTCTATATAAATAGTTATATTTAATAGACATATCTTTTCATGAAAAATCACAATATTTTAAGTAACACTTTTTTCAGAAAAGAACACAATTATTTTGAACAATTATATACATTATTTGGTAGTTTCATACTAGTCATATCATATACTAGTAAAAGAAAAACTCAATGACCACACTATCAAATATACTACAAGAATTTTGTGGGTCTAACATAATACAAAAGTATCATTGAATTTCATATCTTGTACTCCAAATTTAAATTAGACACTAAGAGGCTGTTTGGTAGAGTGTATTAGCAAAAATAATGCATGCATTAGCCTTGTGTATTACTAATACCTTGTTTGGTATTCTTTTCCAACCTATATATAACTAAGCATTAGTTATACACTCTATAGTATATTAAGGTGTGTATTGCTAATACCATGTATTTTTAGGTATTGGAAACAATGGTTTTAATGCATTCATTAGCATGATTAAAGACCCAATAGCCCCTCAAAACCTTTTTTACATCTTTTCTACCATAATGGTGGAGGGTATCTTTCTAATTTAATTTTTTTATGTAATGCATACTATTTTTTTATGCATCAAACCAAACAATGTATAAAAATAATCTATGTATAACTAATGCAAGCATAACTAATACATGCATTGCTAATATACTCTATTTAGCATTATTCTTATACACTGCACCAAACGATCCCTAAGATTTTGTCTTTATCATAAGCAAAGAACCCCCCCCCCCCCTCCACATTTATATATGATCTCAAAAATATTTTTTGAGTATTTGAAAATAGTTTTTCCACATATTTTTTTTCCATACTATCAAAATATCATTGGCTATATGAAACATCTTTTGCAAATATTATTTTACAAAAGAAATATAGTGCTTCAATTTCCTTTGACAATTTTTACACAATGTCAAAGTTCATTCTATAGAGGCACAAAATTACAAACTCTAAGTCACTGGTCTTTTTTTTTCTATCACAATTAGACATACCCCTTAAAATTTAGAATACTAACAATAAAGACAAAAAATTTTGTACAATTTGTTTCTATTTAATAATGAAGTTTATAGAAAATCATACGTACAACACTGCCTTATTCCGTGAAGTTTTCATATCCTCCAAACCAATTGCATAGTCTAATTTATCTACAGTAGGAAACTACAAAAGTTTTTTTCCTCAAACAGAATAAAGCATATTCTTAGATCACATAGAAATGCTTTTCTTTTCAAATAGTCATCCAACTATAACAATTTGGCATACTATCTTATCAAATTAAAATCTGCATATCTCATTCTGCAAACTAAAGAATTTTAAAGGAAACACTATTTTCCAAGGAAAATTCCTTCAAAATCATATGGTTTGCAGATCTTTTTCCAAAGACACACATGATAAATATCAAAAGAGTTAACTTTTACAAACTGTTTTATTCCTTAAATAAATAGTAAGAAGGTTACCTAGTGTAATCTTTAACCAGAGTACCACCAATTTTCATGATACCCTCTCACTTCGACCTTGCGAAACAAGGCAGCGAATTTTGAAGAAGTAGTGCATTAATCTTCTACTTTCATGATTTGTTTTCCTCAATAAGTAGAATACAAGAAATACCAATAGTATAATAATTTCCTTAAGATAGTTGTTCATCTTATATTCCTAAGATACTTAGAACAAAAACATTGAAGAAATTGATAAGAAACAACAAAGTTTAAAGAACATTTTCAAAACTAGAAAATTAAAACCAGTAGAGAAAATAGAATCAGAAACAGATTAGAAACAATTTACAAAATATTTTTTTAAAGAAGAAAATCGAGCCCACTTAATGCACGCTGTCCCCTTAAGGAAATTATTCCCCTCAAGTACCTGAGGTTAATAGACTATATCCTCCCAGGATAGATTGATCTTACTCATCGGTGTATCGGTACATAAAATCACGGTGTCAGCAAACCACTCAATGAAAGTAAAATACACTTAGAATACTAGATTTAGTATTAGTAGTAGTAGAAGAAGTTCAAAAAATTAGTTTTTTCCTTGTTAAAAAATAAGAGGAAATTCTCTATTTATAGACTTAGAGTACTAGATTTAGTATTAGTAGTAGTAGAAGAATAAGAAGTCCAAAAAATTAGATTTTTCCTCATCAAAAAATATGAGTAAGCTGTCTCTTTATAGACAACAAAGGATAGTGTGGATAGATGTTTATTGTTCCTTATCAGAAAAATCACAACCTTTTGGAAAATTACAACCCTTCAGAAAGATCACAACCCTTCAGAAAGGTTACAATCTTTCATAAAAGTCACAAGTTTTCATAAAAGTCAAAACTCTTCATAAAAATCACAACTTTTCATTACAATCACAACTTTTCATAAAAATCGCAACTCTTCATTTTTTATTCACACCTTTTAAAACCCAACACAAAGAAGATATACATTTTTCTAAAGGCATCTAATTAAACATTCTCAAACACATTAATTTAATTATTTATGTGTTAGTTACTGTGTAACAAAAGAGAAGAGAGGAAAAACATTATTGTTGAGGCATTATATCACGAGACAAAAGATTATGTGTTGACATAGTGGGAGGTGTAGATATACTATTGGTTAATTAGAAGTTGGTGAGGTGGCTTTGATAGGTTCCGAGTTAGTTCATGAGGCCATGTGAAAAATTCGACTTATTAAAGATAGGTTGAGAACGATCCAGAGTGAAAGAAATCTTATGCAGATGTGAGGAGAATATAACATGTATTTTCTATAGATGATTGAGTTCATCTAAATATTTCACCCACAAAAGGAGTGATGAGATTCAGTAAGAAAGAAAAGCTTAGTCCCCGTTATGTTGGCCCTTATCAAATTGTTCGGCATTTTGATAATGTGGCATACAAGTTGGATTTGCCTTCAAATTTAGCATTAGTGCACCCAGTGTTCCATGAGTCCTTGTTGAAGAAGTACTTTGGTGATCTGACTTCAAATGTGAATTTAGAAAGTATCAGTGTGAATGAAAAAATCTCTTATAAAGAGGTCCCGGTTGAGATCCTTGAACGTCAGATTCATAAGGTGAAGAAACATTGTTGGTGGGTCTGTTAGGACCGAAATGATTAGGTGTCATGCAGAAGCGAACAAAGAAAACCTCGAAAGACCACGAGTAAGAAGACAAATAAGAAATATACCAAAAGACACAAAGATTTAGCGTGGTTCAGTCAATCGACCTACATCCATAAAAGAGATGAGTAATTCACTATATAAACACGAGAGTACAAAATATAGAGAGAAATAAGTTCATCCAATTGTATATTTAGATTGTTTTAGCCTCTTTTTTTTCAAGTTCACAAAATAAAATAAAAAAATGAAGATCCCAACAATAGTAACATATATACACACTATAGTATCACAAGTGAGGTATATGAGGATAGAGTGTATGCAAAACTTTCTCTATTGAAAGAGTTAGAAATTCTTTTTTGATAGACACTAGAGTTCAAGAGGTAAAAAATGTTCAAAGCATGTCGGGAAAAAAATTATTTGAAGTGAACTAGCAAAATACTATAACAAACCTGTCAAATCATTATGGAAAAAGAACAATTTTTTTATTATAATAAAATGATACGATAATTGAAGTGCAAGAAATTTATAAATAATAATAAACATCAAAATATATCAAAGGTAATGATAAAAATTAATTCAAAATCTTTAATTAATGTGAATTGCTTATTCAAATCTTCATTTTTTGTAACATTTTATATTTACCGTTCTATTTTCATTTTCTTTTATAATTTAGCTTATACATTATGCAGAATTTTAAGATTTAACTTAATTTGAAAATAAAAATTAATAGAAAGATAATTGTTTATATATTTTACGTTTTTGACTCTTTTTAAAAAAAATTAAAAATTACTATTGTTTACTCTCTTTTTTTTTTCTTTTAAAATCCACCTACTTGCATGCGTTCAAAAACAATGAAAACTGTTTTCAACGATTTTTGGGCTCTTTTTAAAAAAAAATGAATTTGAAAATTGTTTTCAGTTTATCTTAGTCAGAAAATTCTTATTCATTGAGATATATTTAATTATTTTAAAAAATTATAATTAGAAGTTATTGAATGGTAAAGTTAATAACTGTTAAATGATAAATTAAAAATACCAAAAGCATACACAATATATTACGATAATATTTCGGAACTTTCAAAGAGTTACGTAAATTTTGACAGTCTTAAAATTATTTTTGAATAAAGATTCACATACTGAAATATGGACAAACAAAAGAGGAAAAGAAAATCTATATTAAAATCTCTCCCAAAAAATTTCCACGACTTCTACTCCTCACAATTCACATTCCCTTAAAAAATAAAATTAAAAATTAACTAATTAATTTAAAATTAAAACATTCACATATTGGAATGTGGATATATTGGAATGTGGACATATTGGAATGTGGACAAAACAAAAACGAAAAAATATATATATTAAAATCTCTCCCAATAAACTCTCACGATTTCACCTCTCACATGCCCTTAAAAATTAAAATTAAAAATTCATTAATTAATTTAAAACTACAACATATTAACGACACCTATCAGTAATGGGATAGACACGTTTTATCAACAACTGCTTCATAGGATATAAGTTCATACAGTGTTGATATGTTTTACTGATACAACACACGTTCTTGAAACTTGAAATTTAATTATTAGTTTCCCTTACTAAATTTAAAACAACTTTATGTGGATAATTCATTTTATATACTATTGTATCCACTGTCATTAATCATTATCAATTGATCAAGATGGACAGTACATATAAGCTGGTGCTTCCAGAATTCCAACAGTTAAATCTGCGATGGAAGTGTTTGTGGTCATGAATCATGATAGTTTGCGGTTGAGTTGAGAAAGTATGCCTAATCTCTTTTATTTCTTTACCCATTTATCATGTATCTTAATTTATTCTCTTTTTTTTCTTTTGCCTATTTTTCTATTATTTCTATGTATCTATTAGTATTAACACATATATTACTATTCATAAATTTGGAATTGAAGAGATGTGAACAATAAAAGTTAATTTTTCAATGAAAAAAATAAAATAACATCAAATAATTAAATATATATGTTTTATATTAATTTGAAAAGTTCTTGATTATATTAAGTTAACTGATAAGTTAATGAAAGTCAATATTAACAATCTAACAGCTTAAAATAGTGAGCAATGTAATAAAAAATATAAAACATAAAAGTTATTTATGATATGTTGTCTCTATATATAAATTTGATTAATACATTTTACTGAGGAATAATATAATATTTGGACTTTTTTTAAAAATACTACGATTTAACCTACTTAAACAAGACCATCCGCGCATCGTGCGAGTACATATACTAGTACCAACAACAACAACAAAAATAGAAAATAATAATAATAACTTATGAAACAAAAGAAAATAAATAGAAAATAACAAACAAAATAAATAAAGAAAAAAGAAATGAAGATAAATGAGAAAAACAAAGAACGTAGGGGGAAATCCAACTATCTTATTAATTTCAAATATTTCTCTTCATTCAAATATATAACTTATGAAAAAATATTATTATATTTATAAAATCAAGGATAAGTATGAGTGACAAAAATATTTTTTTTAAAAAGAAAAATTGAAATGATATTTGAAGTCAAATTTAAATAAATTTTGAATTGTAATGGAGTTCTACCTTTTTAGTCTCTCTTACATATACTTCTGCAATGATTTATAATGTTAAGCTTACTTCTTCTTATTTTAGTTATTGCTCACTTACTTTATTAGTGAATTTTATCAATTTTAATTTCATGTTGTACAAAATTTATCCATTATAAAATGTAAGTAGATATTTTTTTTTTAATTTTTGGCTGTTAGGCCATTTTATTTAGCATAATAAATAAAAAACAATATAGTTCGACCCAAATACAAACTTCAAATCTGACTATGTACTAACTCTTTGCTAAATGTGTTAACATCTCTATGCATGATGTTGTAATATCCTTTTGGTGCGACACCTTAACGACGGAATTTGCGCTTTTTCCATGTTTATAATCTTTCTCCCCAAACTCGTCAACTGTTGGAATGAGCTGAACGTCTTCTTTTCAGTAGAGTTAATTGCCAAATTATCTAAATAATCTTCCAATTTGTTGCCTTCTCTGTATATGTGTTGTGTCTTTACCTCAATCTTTGTCATTTCCTGTTTTAGCTCATCAAACTCCTCTGCTATTACCCACGGCACTTTCCAAGCTTCATTAATAATTTTGACCATTAATAACGAATCTGATTCCAGGATTATTTTCCTCATTTTCTTGTTGACGCAGTATCAAATTGCCTCTAGAATAGCTCTCATTTCTGCTTCTACATTGGTAGTGATACCAATGTTCTCTGCCGCAACATGTATTAAGTCGCCATTGCTTTTCCTAAGACAGTAGCCGTATGCACTGATACCTGGATTTCCTTTACTTGCCTCATCCGTGTTGCATTTGATCATGTCTTCATGAGGTGCGTCCCATCGAACTATACAGTGGTACCGTCTTGATTTGTTAGCACCTAACCTCCTAATCATCTCCTCCCAGTTTTGCCCTCTCATTTCAAACCATGGAAACTTCTTTTTAAGTATGATCTGTACATTTTGGATTACTTGAGAAATCATGCTTTGTAAGTAGATATAACTAACTGATATCTCTATTAATATCTTACGCACCATAAAAATATTAGATAAAGTGACAAGATATTAAAACCTTACATATTAATGTAAGGAAACTAACTTATGAATAATTCAATAACTATTAAGTTTGGACAACTAGGAAACAAATTATAAATTATAATGTAAGAAAAGTTGAAGGGCTTTTAGATGAGAAAATATTTTTTCAAGTAAAACAAGAAAAGACTTAAAATATATATATCATATAACTAAAATCTCAATAAATACCGAAACATTATAATATAGAATTTAAGTAGCAAATTTAACTTAGCATTCTATATATTAAAATATTAAAAAAAACACTCAACTGCTTATGATGTGTAACATAAAAAGTTCATTCAAATTAGAATAGCGAAAAGTAATAAAAATACAGTTAAAAATGAAGGGGTAGAGGGGTGGGGAGAATATTTTGAATAATTTGTAGAATACAATGAAATATTTAGATAATATAAATATTATTGTCCATAAAATTTTAAATTAGAGAGAGGGGAACAATAAAATAAAAATTAAAAAATCACAAGTAAACACAACAAACATATATGTTTTATATTAATCATAAAATTATTTAATAATTATATTAATCTAAATGATAAGCTAATAAAAATCAATTCTAACAATTTAATAATTTCAAATAGTGAATAATAATAATTTAATATTAATAATAATAAAATATGAAACATAAAATTTATTCGTTGTGTCTATTCACATAGAATTAGTTATGATGTGGGTGGGGTGGGGAGAGAAGAGGGTGTGGGGAGGGGGGCGGGAAGGGATTACATTTCATTAATGAGGAACAATACGATAGTTGAACTTTTGTAAGGTAATATGATTTAATGTACTCGGACAAGATGTCACAATAAAAAATATTTAAAAAATAATATTTTAATATTATTTGTGCATCGCGTGAGTACGTATTCTATTAACGTATATATATAACAATGATGGAGACAAGACCATAATTAATATTTTTTAAAATACATACTCTCGTACTCATTTTAATATTATATCAAACACATACTTCCTCGATTTTATTGTTTGTGTTGAGGTAGAGTTGAATTTTATTTAGTTGCTTATATTGAATCTCACCCGTTTATATTTGACCCACCCCGATTCACTTATTTGTGAATACTATTAGTGTGCTTACTTATCTTTTTGAACACCCTCGATGAAAATTATGTCTCTGCCTTAAAGTTTGCAATATTTGCAATACTTAGGCATGTAAGCGTATCAAAATTTTATCCATGTTCACATGATGTCCCCACAAGATGTCTTCTTAATTCCAACATTGATCCGTTTGGGAAATTCTTTCAATAAGTCGACTTCAACCGCACAAGCCCAACATTTACATTTTACAGTGTTTTCGATAATCACTTTGGCTTCAGTTCACTAATTTTCTATTATTTTCTTCAATATAAAACTTTTCAGACAACTTATAATCTTCATTTTAGAATAAAACCAAATTTTTTTTTATGTGCAAGTATATAAGCTTCTGTTTATGAGAGAACTAATTCTATTGGTATATAATTTACTACTTGCTGAAGCAACAATAAATTGTAAAATAAGAACTTACGCTTAAAATAAAAAATATCATAAGCTTCTGCTGAAATTTCTTAACATAATTTTTTGTTTCATAGTTGTAACTTCATTTGGTTCTTCCGGTAGTTATTTGATCTTCATATAATACAAGATATTCAACTCAAATGATACAAAGTGAATATTTATCTTGCATTTCACAATTGAACTTACGCATCCTACTTTTCTTAAGCTTGAGATGATAAATATATTTATCATAATTTCGGCTGAAGTACTTAAGTAATGAACTCGCAATATGTCTTACCAACTTACCAACTTTGCATGTAAAATACTAGGAAAAGATTACTACTATTAGGATTACTGCATTAAGAGCTTATGGGGAACACATATACCATAGTTTCTCTCTCATATTGATAACTCAAAGTTTGAATCTTGCTAACTTGTTATTTAAACAACAATAAGTTATTTTTTTACAAACCCCCCCCCCCCCTTTAATTACTTGTTTCGAAAATAGTTTGACTAAAAAAATATAATTTTGAGTTAAGTTTAAGTCTGAACCATATTCCTCATGGGATCGACCCCAACCTACAAGTTGGGTTCTTTATTTGACGACGACTGCTTATACTTCTTTAATAGAGGTGTAATTTGAGCGTATCAAATTTTGGCGTTGCTGCCGGGGAATAAGGCTTTTAGATTAAGTTTAACTGCATTATTGAACTTTAGTCAATTACTTCCTAATTTTACATTTTCTGTTTTCTACAGATTTCTACTCTAGTGTATGCCAAGTACACGAAGTCGAAGTGAACCATTGACCCCCTACAATCTAGAATTGAGCAAAACATTGATAAGATTGAATAATCAAGGGGTCCAAGGCAATCCAATTGGAGAGAATCTAGGTGATGGAGTTGAATTGCATCCTCCTGGGGTTGTTAATGTGCAAGCTCAGGATCATGATGGTAATCTACTTGGAGAACTTTAAGGGTACATAATCTGCCAAAACCGAGGTTGCGTGATAATTACTTGGTCGACTACAATACAGTTGAATCAGAAGGACTTATTGTTCTCCCTGATTTACCTCCAGGGCATACATTTGTGGTGACCAGCAGTCTGATGCAGATGCTTACAACAAGGGGGTTATTTTCTAATCTAGCTTTGGAATATCCGCATGGGAACATGGCCAAGTTGAGGAGAGTCTGCAAGAGTTGTGTGGGACGACCAGAGTTGGATATGAACGTCATAGGCTTTAGAGTCTTCCCTCTATCATTGACCAGTGATACTGCAGGGTGGTTTTCTGAGCTTTCATATAACTCAATTCATACATGGGACCAATTGCATAAGGTGTTCATGGCAAAGTATTTACCATTGTCCAAGAAGCTGAACCACAATGACAAACTGCACAATTTCGTGGCACTACCTAGAGAGTCTGTGAGAAGTTCGTGGGATAGGTTCACTGCATTTATAAGAAGTGTTCCAAATCACCGCATTAATGATGAGTCACTGAAGAAGTACTTCTATAGAGGTCAGGATGGCAATGGTAAGGCTGTGCTGGATACTATTGCTAGATGATCATATAGTGAGTGCGCTTTTGAGGAGATCATTGAGAAATTGGGAAGATTTCTCAAAATAATAAAGCATGGAGCACTAAAAGTCAGACATTGGAAGAAGCACTTTTGCAGTTCAAGCTGCACCTAGTCAATTTGCCGATGACATTCATGAGGAGATGGCTCAGATGTAGATAGAACTGGGGGTGCTGTTGAAGCATGTGAGCGGAGGTGCAGAAAAGGTGAATGCGATAAATTACTTAACTAGAACTCCACCACCACCAGTTGAGGAATGCTACTATGAGAAGGATGTTTATTTGGTAAATGATCAGATGGGGGGTTTCTAAACCAATGCCCAAGGTTCTAACTCGGATAATTGGCGCTAAGGGCAAGGAAACCAAGGTCGGAACTATGGTAACTACAATCGAGAGGGTAACTATGTCCGGGATGGTAACTACATTCGCGACAACAACTACAGCCGGAACAACTATGGCAACAAAAATGAGAGAGTTGGGCCTTATGTTCCACTTGCAAATCGAGAATCTGGCAATAGAGAAGCTGCGGGTAGTATGCCATGTATTGAGGATATGATGCAGAAGATGATGAAGAGGTTTGATACGACTGAGGAGAATGTGAAAGAGATGTGGAATGACTTGTCTGGAATCGGTCAAAAAGTTGATGCTCATGCAGTGTCGATAAAGCAACTTGAGCAGCAGTTTAATCAGTTGTCCACTATAGTGAACCCATGTTAGCTTGGCTCACTTCCTAGCAACACCATCCAAAATTCGAAGAATGATGGACATTGTATGGAAGTCACTACTAATGAAGGTAAACAAACCATTTATCCCCTTATACCATCTGAGGTTGAAATTGTGGCAGAAATAGATGATGAAGAGATTGAGGTTACTGAGTGTCTAAGAATGCTACAGAGAAGGAAGCGGAGGTGACCCAAAAAGTTGTTCCCATGACTAGACCTCAACCACCATTCCCACAGAGATTGGTGAAGAAGACCGAAGAAGGAAAATACTGTAGGTTCATCACTATGTTGAAACATCTTTCCATCAATGTTCCGTTGATAGAATCTTTGGATCAAATGCTTGAGTATGCGAAGTTTATGAAAGATTTGGTGACTAAGAAGAGGGCCGTCAGTTTTGATAATGATGAGAGGTTATAACATTCTAGTGTTATTGCTACAAGTTCACTTGTGCAGAAGAAATAAGATCCCAGTGCTTTCATTATTCCTTGTACTATTTGGTTGTTGCATTTTCCGAAGGTGTTGTGTGATTTCGGTGCTAGCATTAATGTGATGCCATTGTCTATCTACAAGAAGTTGGGTGTAGGGGCTCCAAAACTAACTGCGATGCGACTACTCATGGCCGATAGAACTGTGAAGAAGCCTATTGGTGTTCTCCAAGATGTCTTCGTGAAAGTGGAGTCGTTCATATTTCCCGTGGATTTTGTGATACTTGATTGTGAGGTTGATTTTGAGGTTCCCATCATACTAGGATGACCATTCCTTGCTACTAGGCGTGCCTTGGTCGAGATGGAGAGAGGGCATATGAAGTTCCAATTGAATAATGAAGAGGTAAATTTCAACATTTTTAGTTCTATGAAGCAGGAAAGCGATCTAAAGTCAATATCAGTGGTGAATCATATTATGGAGCGATGTTCTGATGTGTCTATTGAAGAGAGGTTGGGTGTTGATGAACTGGCAGCGGTAATGATGAATTTTTAGGGTGATGGTATTGAAGACTATGAGAAATTAGTTGCCACCCTTGATTGGTTCGAATTTCGTTCCAAACCAAAGAAATGGGAGTTAGATATGAAGAATCACGACTCTCCACCTGCAAAACCGTTTGTGGATCAAGCTCTAAAATTAGAGCTTAAGGCTCTACCATCACATTTGAGGTATGTATTCTTGGGAAGAGATGGTACTTTATCGGTAATCGTTGCGGCCGATTTGAGTGAGGTACAAGTAGAGACATTGGTTTATGTGTTGAAGAGGTTTAGTGGGTTATTGGATGGACTATTGCGGACATTATTGGGATTCCTCCTGGAATTTGTTCTTATAAAATCCAACTCATGTCTCACAGAAAGCCTAGTATCGAGCATCAAATGAGATTAAATCCGCCTATGCAAGAGGTAGTGAAAAAGGAAATGATCAATTGGTTGGATGCTGGAGTCATATACCCCATTGCAGATAGTAGTTGGGTTTGTCCTGTTAAATGTGTACCTAAGAAATGTGGGATTATTGTGGTCTCTGATGTTTGCGTAATCAACGACACAACTTCCGATGCAAGTATCTACGATCGTGCAATAGTCTAATAACCCAACCAAGGGTTGGCGTCGAGTCCCAAGGGAGTGGTTTCGAGAATTAATAGAAAAATAAAATTTAGTTCTAACTTGTCATAGCTAAAGACATTAACGATTAAAAACATTGCAAATTAAAGGGGGGATACAAGAGTGTGAACTAACAATGGGGGTTTTGTCACTAGTAACTAAAAACAACAAAATAAACAAAGGTTTCTAGGTAATGAGAGGGGATTCTTGGGATGTGACCGGAATATGGGTTAATTTAAATTATTGGGTACATGCTTTCTATAGGGAATTTATAGAGTAATAGTGACTAGGCTAAGCTATACGTGGTAATAAATTCTCTCTCGAGCAACTTACCCCGTTTCAAATGGGTTCCGCTCGGACACCTACTTGCCACATGAAGACCAGCCTACGCCTTACCCCACTCACTCTCTCAAGCTGAGTGTTAGGATATGGGACTAGGGTTCACTCTCTCGAGCTGAACCTCATGTCGACCCACTCCTTAGGCCATCAATTTTGTAGTCTTGGTTTCACGACCTCTCTCTCGAACAAGCCAAAAACACATAAATAAACTTGTATTTGCAACTACAAATTTGTTAAATTCAACCACAACTACTACATGAAATCACCATTAAACTACATCTAATCTATCAACAAGCAAGCCCCAACAACAATCTTAACCCATATTCGCTAAATCATACCCTAAGAATTGAGGTTTTTAGACACACATCAAGAGATAGAAATTTATATCTAAATGAGCTTGCATTCAAATGGGTATAAAGATTTAAGTCCTATTATAGGCCAAGAATGAAGAATCCAAGAGACCCAAGTCCAAATCCTTGGATATGAAACCCTCTTCTTCTTCAAGTATCAAAACACTCTCAAACTCAGAGTGAAAATAAAAAGTACTAAAATTATATTAATTATTTCACACTAAAAATCTGATGATACTAAAAATCTGATTATAAGCTAAAACTAACTACGAGTATTTATGGTTTTAAAGAAATTTGTGCTGCAGCGGACCATTCGGCGACATTAGTCGGAATCGCCAATCAACTTGGCGATTCCCCCCTCGATGTAGTTCATCGCCGTCTTGCACCATCCTTCTGCATCGTCGTGCTCTGGGTCATTGGGAGACATAGTACTGCCTCGCGGAACATCTCGGCGATGCGCCGACTGCATCCCTTTTCCGCCGACTTGATTCTCTCCTTCAGGGATTAGCACACTGGAACAAAAGGCGAAGTGAGACCCTTCTGCGACTCGCCAAGTGGACTCGGCGATCCTCAGGCCTTCATTTTATTCGTTCTTTTCACCCTTTTCGTTACTTTTTGTGAAGTAGTGTCCATGCTCTCCTTCAATTTTTAAATACCTGAAACGTAAGAGTTTTCATCAGATTTTGAGATAAAATAAGCATTTGAGGACACAATTTCTATTAAAATATTGCCCTAAATGAGTCCAATTTGTGGACTCATCAACACCCCAAACTTAAACTTTTGCTTGTCTTCAAGCAAACTCAAGTTATGTCGTTCAAAAAGGGTGTCTCAAATAGTTCTACACAAGACTCAATCATGAATACACACAACAAGACTCAATTTACTTATGCAAAGATCAAATGTACACTTAAAGATTCAAGTTGTGACTCACCATTATCAAAGAATATCATGCTCACAATACTTGCTTCAAATGCATGTTCAAGCTTAACTATAGTGTTCAAACCCCCTCACAGAAAGGATGATTCCATATTCACACAATGATTCACAGTTAAAAGCTTCAAAATCATATGCAATGCTCACTCTCATAAGGAAGAAAACGATGCATGCTTTCACCCATAGGTTTACCCTTATTTTCTGATCAATATTTGTTTCAGCTCACTCAAGATAAAAAAGGTCTTTTCAAGGCTTATAATGGGGCTGAGTGCAAAGGTATGGTCATTTAGGCTCAGTGACTTTCATCCTCGTGAAATGTGGTGCTCACAACACTTCCTTTCCTTTTCTTTCATCATTCTCTTTAGTGCTCATAAGTCATCCTATTATTCACTTTCCATGGATTGTTTGAGAACCCCATTTCTTTTGTACCTTTATTTCACAACTTTCTTTTTCATTATTTTTCTTTTTCTTTCTCTTTTTCTCTCTTTTTTTTTTTAATATGGAGGGGTTCCATTTTTGTTAAATCCATGGGTGAGAGGAGACTTGCCTTGCACTTCTTGACTTCTCTTTTTCTTTTCACCACACCCCTAACTTAGGCTTTTGGCCTAAGTTGGCTATTCAACTAACCACAATTCAAGAGGATTATAGGTAGCGGATTAAGAAAGGTTATGGTTTCATCAAGTTTCTTTCAAAGAAAGGTAAGGCTCAAGGGGTGTTCAAAAGAGAATCACACGCTCACAGGTAGGTCACAAAAATGGTATATGTCGAATTGGCTCACACTCTTAGAAGTTACCTAAGATCATATCAAGAGATAGCATCACTTAGTTAACCAAACCAACCGAGGAAATTCTAGGATCTATCATGCATGGATCAAAGTAAGCTCATCACACAAGGCATCGGCACTAAAGTAAAACAAGACTCCACACTTTTGCTAGTGTGCAACGGTCATCACAGGAGACTCGATTCAATAAATGGCTAATCACAATGAGATGCAAATAGTTCATATATTGTCTATGCAACTTCATTTGACCTCATCGTAGCCGCGCATTCATATTCGTTCAATTGAGAGCACTATTTAAGTCATCGGTATTGATCGTAACCGAGACTTAAATTTTGCAAAAGAACAGCCACATTCAACACACGAGAGGTGGCAAAATTTTTTTGGACGGATCAAAATTAAAATCATTTTCCAATAAAATAAAAGGAGCTATAAGCTAAACATCCACGAAAAGCAGTGTAAAAACAATTTTAAACAGAACAGCCCAAATATATATACAAAACACGAACACAAATAACACACAAAAGGTGCCGGCCTCACCCCCACCACAAATAAAAGCAATTTGTCCTCAAATGCTATTAACAAAATATCCTGAATGTAAATAAAAGGAAGATAGAGGGGAGGTAAAGAACGGATCATGTTTAATCAGTCGCTTCATCTATCTAGGCTTCAGTGCCCGGAGTGTTGTTAGTCTTCTTCAGGTTCTTGTTTTCTTTTCTCTCTGCTTCAGCTTCTGTAGTAATGTTTTCCTCAACCATGTTATCCAAATCATGTGTTGCTTTGAAGGCATGTATCGCAATTAACGAACCCTCGAGCCCATGAAGGGACAGCAGGGTCACTGTGAATCTTCCTACTGGAACTCGCTTCTGTGCTCTCGCTCTTATCAATTTTTCTAAACTATTGTGCTTTTATGTGTCTGGGTGGCATGTTCCTTCTTGCAACTTTTGGTCTGGCCATGTCTGCAAAGTCTTTGAGATAATGTTAAAACATATTTGACAACCAAAACAAAGACTTTCCTCAGCAGAAAGACTAAATAATCCATTCGGCGAGCCATAGACAATCCGCCGAAGGTCACAGTGCGGAAGCAGTTAGGGGTGCAACAAAGGGCGAGTAAGGTATTATTCAGTGATTCACCGAATGCACTTGGCGATCCCTTGCTCATCGTCGAAAGTTACAGTAGCCACAACAAATGAAGCATGATAGTAAAGGCGAAATGGGGTATTTAGGCGAACTGCAGAGTGGTTCGACGAGCTCGTCACAGCTCGCCGAATCACCTATCGTGCCTACTTTTGACCCAATTTTTTTGAAATCGGCCCCACAACCCCCAAAACCACAATTTAAGCACAAATAACACAAATTTAACAAGACCTATAACATACGAATACCGCCTATCACACATTTAATTCGACTAGATATATCTGAGAACAAGATTTAACAGTTTAAGTGAGATTATCGAATAACAATCGACACTTAACTAGTTCTATCCAATCAAGGATGTTCAACAGATTTTAACAATATCGAAAAGTGTGCAAATGAGTACAATGCTGGCAAAATAATTACGGGTATTAAGAAGCTAACCTTTTGTACCGATTGAAATACCACCGGGAAGCTAGGCGACAATGCAATCCAAATCCGTGCACAATCAATGAACCAAAATACTCCAAAAGTGCGAGAAATATAAAACTAGAGTGCAGGTATGGGTTTGGACAGATAAAAAGTAAGGGAAAGTGAATGAAGTTGAAACTTTTAAACCTTTGGTTTGTAAAATCCATCCAGTTTTTGCCCAATTGGCAACATTAGTCAAGCTCGCCACTCACTCGGCGGAATACCAACTGTTTGGTTTCTTCACCAAGATTTACAGAACCTCTGGTTTACATGGGGTCGAAATGGCGGTTTCCATCGTGATCGCCGATATGGTCAGCGATTCGCCACTAATTTCCAAAACTCACCGAATTTTACAGACTCCAATGTTGACGATGTCTTCAGTCAAACGGTGGATAAGATCGGATTCACTGATCCTTTGGGCAACTCGCTGACTAGATCTATTGCTCACCAATCTACACTTTTCGTTCACTCTCAACACTTTCATCCGCACAATCAACACACCATTATTTTATCAAAGAAAAATAAAGCAATAAATGGTTTTGGGTTGCCTCCCAAACAATGCCTTAGTTAACGTTGTGGTACGATGCAAGTTCTCCTTTAAACCTCATTCTTGGGGTCAGCCATGATATCACTCGGCAAACACCCTGGCTATCTCGGATTTAGGTGAGACGAGATATGACCCATCTGGATCTCCAGCTATTTGATTGAAACTGAATGAGAGGTGACGGTCTGGCTAAGGGTAGAAAAATCTTCTTTCATGCCTTTTAGAATATTTTATGACCCTTCAACTTTGTTAAGGATGCGTGAGAGCATATCCTCAGACCTACCACCGTCTGAATCCTTTGGCTTCTGGCGCTCATAGGGAGGCACATATTCATCCTTCTCCCCATCATTTCAATTTGGATTATGGTCCCTCTATTCATGATCCTGTTCCTTCCAACCTTCGTCTCTAGCCCAACCTTGGTTACCACCTTGCCTTGGGTAATTTGAGCAGTAGCCACCGCCTTAGTTGGCTAGAAAATTTACCTTCTCATTATACAAGGCTTCAAACTTCATCTCCTCAGGATTAGCACCCCCGACCCCCAAAGTGTTGACACCACGGGCACCAGCCCCTATGGCATTTTTGGATAGAATATCAAGCTGCGTCATGATTTTAGCCATGTTCTGGTCTCTCTCATTGTCTTTTTCAATCTACTCCTTGGATAGCTTGAAAGTAAGAGGGGAGACTTGGTAATCACGAGCGTACCATGCTCTGTTGATGGTTGTCATAACATCTAAAAGCTGGGCTACTACTGCATACGGCTCCTGCATTAAGCCTCCAGGTGAGAGTTGGTCAGCTACACCTTTGTTTACCAAATCTAAACTCCAGTAAAAGAATTGAAGTAGCATGTTGTCTGGAAAACCATGGTTTGGGCATTGTAGCACCAACTTTTTGAACATTAGCCAAGTTTCGTGCAGAGGATTTCCTTCTAGAAGTTTAAATCTCTGGATGTTGTCCCGTAGTGACATCATATTCGAGGGAGGGAAAAATTGCACTTGAAATGTTGTCACCAACTCCTCCCAAAAAGTGATGGATTCACGTGGTAGATCGGCTAGCTACTTGCAAGCCTCTCCCAACGAGAAAGGGAATAGCCTTAACCGGACCAACTCGTGAGAGATGTTTTTGAACGATAATGGTCCACACACATCTACAAAGTGTCAAAGATGCTCCTGAGAATCCTCATGAGCCAGTCCGCTGAAAAGTCCCTTTCGTTGCAAAAGTTGCAACATGGTGCTCGTTATTTGAAACACTGCATTTCCCTCGGCTGGGGGTAAACGGATGGCTCCAACACCTCCTATGAGATGGGGGCTATTCATGTTGGGTTCTTTAACATCATTGAGATTTCGGATGTCCTCTTGGTGGCCTACCTGGCTACCGTTTCTACCATTAACACTCATGCTTTCTGAATTATTCACACAACAAACAAACAAAACTAAAAATTAGGTAAGTAGACTACAACTGAACAAAAATTCTACTAATCCAAGAATTCTCAAGTAACAGCACTCCCCAACAGCGGCGCCATTTTGATGTTTGCGTAATCAATGACACAACTTCCGATGCAAATGTCTACAATCGTGCAATAGTATAATAACCCAACCAAGGGTTGGGGTCGAGTCCCAGGGGAGTGGTTTCGAGAATAAATAGAAAAATAAAATCCATTCCTAACTAGTCATAGCTAAAGACATTAACTATTAAAAACATCGCAAATTAAAGAGGGGACACAAGAGTGTCAATGAACAACGGGGGTTGTGTCACTAGTAAGTAAAAACAATAAAATAAACAAAGGTTTCTAGGTAATGAGAGGGGACTCTTGGGATGTGAGCGGAATACAGGTTAATTTAAATTATTGGGTACATTTTTTCGATAGGGAATTTATAGAGTAATAATGACTAGGCTAAGCTATACTCGGGAATAAATTGTCTCTCGAGCAACTTACCCCATTTCATATGGGTTCCTCTCGGACACCCACTTGCCCCATGAAGACTAGCCTACGACTTACCCCACTCACTCTCTCGAGCTGAGTGTTATGATATGGGACTAGGGTTCAGTCTCTTGAGCTGAACCTCATGTCGACTCACTCCTTAGGCCATCAATTTAGTAGTCTTAGTTTCGCGACCTCTCTCTCTAGAAAGCCAAAAATACATAAATAAACTTGTATTTGCAATTGCAATTTTTTTAATTCATCCACAACTACTTGATGAAATCACCATTAAACTACATCTAATCTATCAGCAAGCAAGATCCAACAACAATCTTAACCCATATTTGCTAAATCACACCCCAAGAATTTGGGTTTTTAGCCACACTCAAGAGATAGAAATTTATTCCTAAATGAGCTTGCACTCAAATGGGTATGAAGATTTAAGTTTTGTTACAGGCCAAGAATGAAGAATCCAAGAGACCCAAGTCCAAATCCTTGGAGATGAAACCCTCTTCTTCTTCAAGTTTCAAACCCTCTCAAACTCAGAGCAAAAATAAAAAGTACTAAAATTATATTAATTGTTTCATACTAAAAATCTAATTATAAGCTAAAACTATCTACGAATATTTAGAGTTTTAAAGAAATATGTGCTACAGCGGACCATTCGACGACAGTAGTCGGAATCACCGATCAACTCACCGATCCCCCCCTTGATGTAGTTCACCACCGTCTTGCACCATCCTTCAATATCGTCGTGCTCTGGGTCATTGGGCGACATAGTACTGCCATGCGGAACATCTCGGTGATACACCGACTGCTCCCTTTTTTTGCCGACTTGATCATTTCATTCAGGGATCAGCACACCTAAACAAAAGGCAAAGTGAGACTCTTCGGCGACTTGCCTAGTGGACTCGGCGATCCTCAGCCCTTCACTTTCTTCGTTCTTTTCAACCTTTTCATTCCTTTTTGCGAAGTACTGTCCATGCTCTCCTTCAATCTTCAAATACCTAAAACTTAAGGGTTTTTGTCAGATATTGAGATAAAATAAGCATTTGAGGACACAATTTCTATTAAAATATAGCCCTAAATGAGTCCAATTTGTGGACTCATCAGTCCCTAATGTGAAAAATGAGTATGTTCCAATGAAGCCATTGACCGGATGAAGAGTATGCATGAACTACTGCAAGTTGAATGCTTGGACAGAAAAGGATCATTTCCCGATGTCGTTCATGGATCAGATGTTGGATCGCCTTGCTAGTAAAGGTTGGTATTTCTTTCTTGATAGGTATTTAGGCTTCAATAATATTTTCATAGCTTTGTAAAAACAATGAGAAGACCACCTTCACTTGTCCTTATGAGACGTTCACCTTCAAAAGGATGCCATTTGGGTTGTGTAATGCTCGAGCGACATTCCAACATTGCATGATATCGATATTATCAGATATGGTGGAGGACACTATTGAGGTATTTATGGATGATTTCTCTGTGGTAGGTGAATCGTTTGATGGTTGTATGATGCATTTGGCCGAGGTATTGAAACGATGTGAAGAGTGTAATCTTGTGCTCAATTGGGAAAAGTGCCACATCATGGTAAAAAAGGGGATAGTTCTGGGTCATCGGATTTCTGAGAAGGGTATTGATGTTGCCAGAGCAAAACTCGAGGTAATAGAAAAGCATTCATCACCTATCTCTGTAAAAGGTGTTAGAAGTTTTCTTAGGTATGCAGGTTTATATTAGAGGTTTATCAAGGATTTCTCTAAAATTGCACACCCATTGTGCAAACTCCAAGAAAAGGATTGTAAGTTTGATTTTGATGATGCTTGTCTGATAACATTTGGAGAGTTGAAAGCAAAGCTAGTTTTTGCACCTATCATTATTTTACTGGATTGGGGGCAACCGTTTGAAGTGATGTGTGATGCGAGTGGAGTGGCGCTTGGTGTGGTATTGGTACAGAGGCGAGAGAATTCTTCAACCGATTTACTATGCCATCAAAGTGTGGAATGTGGCTCAAAAGAACTATACGGTGAATGAACAAGAACTCCTTGTTGTGGTTTTTGCATTCGAGAAATTTCGATCATACTTTCTTGGTACTAAGGTCATAGTGCATACTGATCATTCTGCATTGAGGTATCTGATAGACAAAAAAGATGCAAAACCGAGGTTGATCAGATGGATATTGTTGCTCCAAGAATTTGATTTTCAGGTGAAAGATAGAAAAGGGATAGAAAATCAACTTGCCGATCATTTGTCCATATTAAAGGAGGAAGTTATGCTCAAGCTAGGAAATGGGGCTGAAATTAATGATGCATTCCCAGACGAACAAGTTTTAGCTGCTTCTTATGATCTTAATCCTTGGTTCGCAGATTTTGCTAACTATTTGGCAAGTGATCTCGTTCCATCGGATTTCTCATTTCACCAAAAAAAAATTATGCATGATGTGAAAAAGTCCTTTTGGGATGAGCCTTACATGTTCGTATTTGTGCGGATGGGATTATTCGTAGATGTGTGCCAAAGGTCCAGATGATGAGTATACTAGAGGTGTCTAATTCATCCCATGTTGGTGGGCATCATAGTGGTATTCGGACTGCTCATAAAATCTTGCAGTGTGGGTATTATTGGACTACCATCCACCAAGATACTCATGACTTCGCCATGTCTTGTGATTGTTGCCAAAGGGAATGAGGAATTTCAAAGAGGCAAGAGCTACCCATGAATTCGATATTGGTGATTGAGTTGTTTGATGTTTGGGGACTTGATTTCATGGGTCCATTTGTGAGTTCCCATGGGATGAAGTATATTTTTGTTGCGGTTGACTATGTATCGAAATGGGTTGAAGCAATTGCGCTTCCATACAATAAGGGTAAGAGTGTCACCACATTTCTGGAAAAAAAAGTATCTTCTCCAGATTTGGTACACCTGGGGCGATTATCATCGATGAAGGTTCCCACTTTTGTTATAAGTTGTTCGAGGCAATGCTCGAAAATTATGGAGTCTGTCACAATGTAGCTACTCCTTACCATCCGCAGTCTAGTGGGCAAGTTGAAGTGTCAAACAGAGAGATAAAGCAAATCATTGCAAAGAATGTGAACGCCCATAGAAGGGACTGGTCAAGAAGGCTTGGTGATGCTCTATAGGCCTATTGCACCGCATTCGAGACTCCCATAGGTATGTCCCCCTACCAACTTGTATATAGGAAGTCATGCCATTTTCTGGTAGAGCTAGAGCATAAGGCTATGTGGGCGCTAAAGAAGTTCAATTTGGGTTAGGGCGCTGCATCGAGCCACAGAGTGAGTGACATGAATGAGCTTTATCAGTTTCGCAGCATATGAGTGTTCAACCTTGTACAAGGAGAAGATGAAGAAGTATCATGATCAAAAGATTGAAAATCGTGAATTTGTTGTAGGTGATCTGGTGCTTTTATTCAACTCAAGGTTTCGAGTGTTTCCTGGCAAGCTCAAGTCCAAGTGGACCGGGCCATTCTGAGTCACTGAAGTATATCCACATGGAGCGGTCGAGCTCGAGAACATGGAGGGAACAAGATTCAAAGTGAATGGGCAAAGAATCAAGGTCTCATGGGGAAATCAGAGAGTGTGCAAGAAGTGATTGAGGCCTACTATCTTGATGAAGTATGAGAAATCAAGGTGTCTGCATCGTGCCACGGCGTTAAATCAAGCGTTCCTTGGGAGGCAACCCAAGATGTACCATCTAGACAACTATAGGTTTTCTTTTAGATTTAGGAGTTTTCGTCTTTTATTTTAATTTTTGTAACTCTTTAAAATTTGTACGAGAAAAGCCACTATCAACACCGGTGGTGGGGAAAATTTTCAAAAAATAATAATAATTTTTCGGAAGGGTCAAACTCGTTTTGCAATTTAAAATAAGAGGAGCCATAAGCTCAAACATCCACAAAAAGTAGTGTAAATACAATTTTAAACAGAACAACCCAAATATATACAAAACACGAATCACAAATAGCACACAAAAGGTGAACCTCACCCCACCACAAATAATAGTGTTTGTCCTCAAATACAAATAATACAGAATCCAAAAGGTAAAGTAAATAAAGATAAGACATAGAAAGAGGTAAAGAAGGATCTTGTCTATGCAGTCTCTCTATATTCCAGGGCATCAGTGCCCGATGCATCTCTCTGAAGTAAAAAAATGGTCTTCAGAGTACTGTTGTTTTGGTTCTCATTGTTGGCCTTTGCCTTGGCCTCTGCAGCAAGATTAGCTGCAATAATTCGGTCTATCTCATGAGCTGCTTCAAAGGCCCGTATTGCATTAGCGAAGCTTCGAGCCCTTGGTGGCACATTAGGGTCGATGGGAATTCATCTATTTTCCCTGGGTTCCTTTGTATATTTCCTTTGTATGGCTAGCTCTGCTTTCTTTTCATCTTTTTTTAAACTCTCGTGCTCTTTTGTGCTTGGGTGGATCATTTCTCCCTGCGACTTTTGGTCTAGCCATTTCTGCAAAGACTTCAAGGATAAGTTAGATAGTAATTCAAATAGGAACAAAAAGGTGTTTCTGATTGTGGAATCGCTTAACCAAGCTAGTTGGCGAGGTGCTTGTCCTGTTAGGCTAATTCGTTGAAAATGATGTACAAATGATACAAGGGCGCAGACAAAGGGCAAACAAGGGATCTTTCGGCGAGTCACTGAGTGCATTGCGCGAATTAAGTTGACCACTGAAAGTCACAGATTAATCAATACATAAAGTATTCAGTTAAAGGAGAAATAAGGACGTTAGGCGAACCGCCAAGTAGTTTGGCGGATTTTGTTCATCTCGCCGATCAGCTCAACGTGTCTATTTTCAACCCAGCCTTTCAAATTTCACCTCGCAACCCAAGATAATGCAACATGAGCTTATATAGCTCAATTTCAATGGAGAGTCGTAGACACTTCTATTCCCACTGCGTAACAATTTAGCTCAAAGCATAGCTAAGTGGGAGTCCCTAAAATCATGCAAAAAATACCAAATCATAATCGATTATATATGCAATCCTAGTAACTTAGAGACTTAGCAGAGATTTTATGCTATCAATCATTATGTGAATGAGTACAAATTTTGATAAAATAACTGAGGGGTTTGATTACCAACCTTGGGTGCTGATTTAGATAGTACTGACGTGTTAGGCGGCAATGCGATCCAAGTCTGAGCACAATCCAACACTTAAAATACTCTAGAAGTGCAAGAAATAAAATGCTAAAGTGCAGGTGTGAGTTTGATAGGATGAAGCAGTGAGAGAAAATGAATAAGATAGAACTTTTAAACCTGTGGCTTGCAAAAACCGTCCAGCTCCTGCTCATTCGGTGATGTTAGTCAAGTTTGCCCATTCACTCAGTGACACGCCAAGTGTCTAGTTTCTTCGCCAACTATAACAGGCTCTGCAGCTCATGCAAGGATTCCAATCGACATTTTGCATCGAGGTCGCCGACATGGTCGGTGATGCGCCACTAATTTTCTTCGGACTGCCGAGTTTTACAGGATCCAAGTTGATAGTGCCTTGAGTCAGACGGTGGAAAGAATCGAGTTCGCTGATCTTGTCGGCGATCCGCCAATTGGACATGTTGCTTGCCTCCATATACTATTTCAATCACCTCCATTACTTTAACATGTACAAATAACACACCATTATTCTACTAGTAGTTAAGGAATACTTAAATGGTTTTGGGTTGCCTCCCAAATAGCACCTTAGTTAACGTCGTGGCACGACACAAGTCCACCTTCAGACCTCACTCTTGGGGTTAGCCATAGTATCACTAGGCAAACCCCTTTGTTGTCTAGGATTGACATGAGACGAGATATGACCCATTTGGGTTTCTAACTCTTTGATCCAAACTGAATGAGAGGTGACAGTCTGGCTGAGGGTAGACACGTCTTCTTTCATGCATTTTAGTATTTTGTCTGACCCTTCAACTTTGTTTAGGATACGCGAGAGCATATCATCTGATCTACCACCTTCCGAATCATTGGGCTTCTGACGCTCGTGGGGAGGCACATATCTATCCTTCTCCCCATCCTCCCAATTTGGATTACGGTCCCTCCATTCACGATCCCGATCCTTCCAGCAGTCGTCTCTAACCCATCCTTGATTTCCACCCTGCCTTGGGTAGTTTGAACAATAGCCTCCACCTTGGTTAGCTAAAAAATTTACTTCCTCATCATACATGGCTTCAAACTTCATTTCCTCAGGATTTGCACCACCGACTCCCACAACATTGACACCATGGGTACCAGCCCCTATGACATTTTTGGATAAAATGTCAAGCTGCGTTATGATCTTGGCCATGTTTTGGTCTCTCTCATTATCTTTCTCAACATGTTCCTTGGATAGCTAAAATGTGACTAGTGAGACATGGTCTTCGCGGGTGTACCACGCCCTGTTGATGGTTGTCATGCCATGAAAAAGTTGAGCTGCTACTGTATATGGTTACTGCATTAGTCCTCTAGGTGAAAGTTGGTCAGCTACACCTTTGTTTACCGAGTCTACACTCCGGTAAAAGTATTGAAAGAGCACATTATCAGGTAGACCATGGGTTGGGCATTGTAACACCAATTTCTTAAGCTGGAGCCAAGTTTCGTGCAAAGGTTCTCTATTCAGATGCTTAAAGCTTTGGATGCTATCCTGAATAGTCATAATCTTCGAGGGAGGAAAATATCAAATATTAAATGCGGTGATTAACTCCTCCCAAAAAGTTATTGAGTTATGTGGCAACTCAGCTAGCCACTTGCACGCTTCCCCTATCAATGAGAAAGGGAAGAGTCTTAATCGAACTGATTCTTGAGAGATGTTCTTGAATGAGAAAGGCCCACACACATCTACGAAGTTTCGAAGATGCTTAGGTGGGTCCTCATGAGCCAATCCACTGATAAGTCCTTTTAGTTGCAAAAGTTGCAACATGGTGCTTGTGATGTGGAACACCACATTTCCCTCTGCTAGAGGTAGACGGATGGCTCCGACACCTCCCATGAGATGTGGATCATTGATGTTGGGCTCTTGGACATCGTTGAGGTTACCAATGTCGTCCTGATGGCCCACTTGGCTCCCGTTACTACCGTTAACACTTATGCTTTCTGAAATGTTTACACAATCAAAAGAACAAAACTAAATATTAAATTAGTAAACTACCACCAGTAAGAACAAAAACTCTATTAAACTAAATATTCTCAAATAACATCACTCCCCGGCAGAGGCGCCATTTTGATGCTTATCGTGACCAACGACACTAACCTACGGTATGAGTGTCTACAATCGTCGATAATATAGTAACCCAACTAAAGGTTGGGGTCGTGTCCCAAGGGAGTGGTATTGAGAATTGATAGAAAAATAAAGTTTAGCTCTAATTAGTCATAGCTAAAGATATTAACGATTAAAAACATAATAAATCAAAAGGGGGGTGACACAAAAGTGTCAAATATCGATTTGGGGGTTTTGTCACAAATAGTAAAAATATCGAAAATAACAATAACATCAAGTATGGGGAAAAGTACTTGGGATGTGACCGCAATACAAGTTGAGATAATTCAGTGGGTATATGCTTTCGATAGTAAATTTTCAAGATAATAGTGACTAGGCTAAGCTTTAGATGGAAATAAGTTCCCTCTCGGGCAACTTACTCCGTTTCAAATGCATTCCTCTCGGACACCCATTTGCCGCATAAAGGCCAGCCTACGCCTTACCCCACTCAGTCTCTCGAGTTGAGTGTTAGGATTTGGCACTAGGGCTCACCGTCTCAGGCTGAACCTCATGTCGACCCACTCCTTAGGCCATCAGTCTAGTGGTCTTAGTTTCGCGACGTCACTCCCGGGCAAGCCGAAAGCACATGGGTGGTTTTGTATTTGCAACTAAAAACCCATTAAATTAAACCACAACCACTAGATGAAATCACCATTAAAATACATCTAACCTATCAGCAAGCAAGACCCAATAACAATATCAACAAATATTTTCTGAATCACACCCCAAGAATGGGGGTTTTTAGCCACACATCAAGAAATAACAAAATACACCTGAAATAATACTAAAATCAAATGGGTATAAAAAATTTAACCTTGATTTAAGAAAAGGAAAAAGAATGGAGAAGACCCACTTCCAAATTGGGAAAGATGAAATCCTTCTTTCTTCAAGTCTCCCAAAACCCTTTGCAAACTTGAGAGAAAATATCTAAACAGTACTATTCTATTTTGGAAATTAAAATTAATGTTCGACTCTCTTAAAATTAATAAAGAGTTTAGTATTTATAGACTTCAAAAATCAGTGCTGGAGGATCGCTCTACAAGGTTAGTCGATGTCGCCGAATGACTCAGTGACTCACCATTTTTCTGTTTCATCATCATTTCCTGCTTTCCTTCAGCATCTTCACGTTCTATACCATTGGGCGGTATAGTACTGCTTCGCGGATCTATTCGGCGAAGCACCGACTGCTCCTTTCATCGCCCTTTTGATCTTTTTCCTTCAAGGGTTTGTGTATTGGAACAAAGGGTAAAGTGCATCATTTCGGCGAATCGCCAAGTGTGCTTGGCGATGCTCAGGCTTCAGCTTATTTGTTCTTTTCAGCCCTTTTGTTCCTTTTTGCGCCTAAGTGTCCATGCTTCCACTAAAACTTCAAATACCTGAAACTTAAGAGATTTCATCAGATATTGAGACGAAGTAAGCATATGAGGGCATTATTCCTATCACAATAAAGCCATAAATGAGTCCAATTTGTGGACTCATCAATGATCGACTAGGAAACTTCAATGGTAAATGCAAAATTGGTGTTATTATTAAAGTAAAAGGTTTTTATTAGTCATTTAATATATATATTTTTTAAATTGTTCTCAAATAAAATAGCAGTCAAATGCAATCAATAATATAAATCTAATTAGGAAAAAAATGTATTGTCTAATTATGATCATTAACATCTATATCATTAAGTTATTTTAAAACATAATTTCTTATATAAAGCTTTTGGTGTTATGAACAAAAATCTCAATTTCTTAGTGATAGTTTAGGCATGACAAGAAGAATCAACAAGGGACGTCAAAGGGTTGAAATGGTGAAAATGAAGAATGCGAAAAACTTAGGAGTTACGTTTTCTAAGCGACGTGTTGGTCTGTTCAAACAGGCTAGTGAACTTTGTATGCTATATGGTGCTGAAATTGCCATTGTGGTTTTTTCCCCGAACGATAAAGTTTACTCCTTTGGTCACCCTAGCGTGGACACATTGGTGGAGTGGTTCCTTGGGAGGAACCTCCCTCCACCAAATAACGATGTCCACAATCAACAAATCGTGGCATGTAGAGAAGCTGGTATTAGTGAGGTCAATACCAAGCTCATGAACCTCAAGGAGGTTCTCCATATGGAGAAAAATCGCGGAGAATCCAATCGAGAAATTATGAAGAGAGCTAATAGTCTATGGTGGAAATCTCATATGGAAGAACTTGACTTATTCCAATTTCAACACTTGAAGAAGGCATTGGAAATTCTAAAGCAAAAGGTTGAAAAAGAGGCACAAATGGTGAATAATAATGCATTCCTTGGGAAGTGCCTGGACTCCTCCTAGTTGTGCTAGCTAAAGTTCTTCATATGAACTCAATGTTGGTCGACCCTTTGCTAATAGGGTTAGTGGATCTTCTTTTTCCATAGTTCCCAATTACTAGTTCTGCTGTAATTCCTAATGTGCGCGTTATGGAATTGTCGAAAATAAAACATTATATTAAGTGTCTAGGTTCATTTGTCATTTGAGTTATCCTAAGTGTTGTGTTCATCAGTTATGATTCAGTTAAAGTCAGTACTAAGTGTTGTGTTCATCATGTAATGTTCATCCATTATGATTTTAGTAATTTTAATTATACATGTTATGTTATTAGTCCATTTTCATGTTGAATTTATCCTTTGAATTGCATAACATAATCTCTTCTTTATCAAGATATTACAAACTTGTAGAAAAAACGCGGTATGCCTGTATCATCATATATGGTGCTAGAACTTATTTCTTCAATACTCTGGGGAATCTCGTCTTTGCAGATCTGCTTCCACAATTCATAGATATTTTAATTTTTGAAATACAATACCTTCATTTAGTATCATGTACCTTTCAATCGGAATTCCCTAGAGAAAATCATAATTGTTTTGCTTCTCTTCTAGTGTAGATAGAAGACTGCCAGTCAGGATGCTATGTGGCATAAGATAATCATGCTTCTCTTCTAGTGTAGATAGAAGGATCACTTGTCGATGATCATTCATGGATTTACATAGTTGGAGAAGAAGATGGTGAATGTTACAAGTTCTCATCCTTCCATTAGTCCTTCGCGTTCCAGCCAAAATTAGACTTCTATCAGTTAACTCTTCCTCGAAGTACTTACGAGCCCCTTCTCTATTTTTCTTTGCAATCAGCTAGAATGATGCTTTTTAGTCTTGAATCAACTTTATCTTCTGCTTTGTACATTATATCTCTGATCCTCTTTTCTATAGCCTTAAGAGTTTCAATATCTTTGGCTTCCTTTGTCATATCGTCAAGAAAAACTTGCCTCGCAGAAAGATTTTGATAGAGAGATTGAACATGACGTTGTTGTGTACAACTTCAACAAACCAAAGATTGGTTACGTTTCAAGAGTTGTTCCAATGTATACATAAGTGAAGAAAGAGAATCATAAGCCATATATTTCTATTTATTTGTTGCAATAACTAAAAGATAGAGAGATTGAAGAACTTGATAAAAAATAACAAAGTTTAAAGAGCATTTTCAAAACTAAAAAATTAAAACCAGTAGGGAAAATAAAATCAGAAACATATTAGAAGCAATATAAAAAATATTTTTCTTAAGGAAGAAAATCGAGCCTACTGAATGTATGGTGTCCCCTTAAGGAAATCATTTCCTCAAGTACCCGAGGTTAACAGAATATATCCTCCCAAGATAGAACAATTTTACTCACCGGTGTATTGGTACCTAAAACCACGGTATCAGCAAACCACTCAACAACAATAAAGTACACTTAGAATACTAGATTTAGTAGACGTAGAAGAAGTCCAGAAAATTTGTTTTTTCCTGAAAAGTAAGAGGAAACTCTCTATTTATAGACAACAACGGGTACTGTGAATAAATGTTTATTTTGCCTTAATCAAAAAGGTCACAACCCTTTGAAAAGTTACAACCCTTGGAAAAGGTCACATCCTTTCATAAAAGTCGCAACTTTTCATTACAATCACAACTTTTCATAAAAGTCGCAACTCTTCATTTTCCATTCACACCTTTTAAAACGCAACAATCCTCCTGGTTTCATGATTGTATAGAAAATAGACTTTTTACAATGATTTTATATGAAGTGGCTTACACTTCACACTCACCTAAGTGATTTCTAGGTGTGTCATTGTGTAGATACACTATTTGGTTAAATCTACCAAACTTAGAAAATCATTAAAAAATTTAAGCTTTATTAACTCTTTAACAAGACTTAAGAATGGATTGAGTTGGTCGACAATGTCGAACCGTCAGTTACAACTTTGTTTTTCTCCTTAAGCCTAGCTCTTGGGATCTCCAGTATGGTTGGTAGAGTTGCTCACATGATGACTTGTCCTAAGCCATAAACTCATTCCCTTAGATGATCTTCCAACTCTCTCTCTTTCTCTATAACTAGGCCTTTTGTAAGTAGATCCGACACATCCTTTGACTTTACAAAGTCAATTGTGATAATTCCACTAGAGAGGAATTTTCTAACGGTATTATGTCAACTTATTATGTGACAAGACTTTTCGTTATACATCATGCTCCATGTCCTACCTATTGAATCTAGACTATCAAAGTGTATGTATACTAATGTCAAAGGTTCGGGCCAAAAGAGAATATCTATCAAATTTTGGAGTCTTTCAACTTATTCACCGGTCTTATCTATAGAAACAAGCTCAAAGATCATTGTAGAGCTAGCGATAGATTTCTATTTGGGAGATTTCCAAGAGACTACTCCTCCACCAAGAGTAAATACATATCCACTCATGAATTTTACTTTATTTGATCCCAGTGATCCAACTTGTATCACTATATTCTTTCAATACTGCTGGATATTTGTTGTTATGCACGATATAGTTTTGAGTATGTTTTAAATACCCCAAAACTCTTTTCATTGTCATCCAATGAGTTTGATTGATTTTACTCGTAAACCGACTCAGTTTACTAATAGCACATTCTATATCTGATCTGGTACACTTTCTGATATACATCATACTTCCCAATACTCTAGCACAATCCAATTGTGAATCACTTTCACCTTCTTTCTTTTGAAGTGCAAAGCTCACATTTATGGAGTTCTGACAATATTGAAATCCAAATATTTGAACTATTCAAATACCTTTTCAATGCAATGAGACTGTGACAATGCTAAATATTATGAAGTTCTAAGAATTCTTATACATAAGATCGCATCGCAACTCCAAGATCTTCATATCAAAGTTGTTTTCTAGCATATTTTTAGTAGCATTTATGTCATTAGTGCCTCTACTGATGACCAACATATCACCAATATACAAACAAACAATGACCTTGTGATTTTAAGGTAAACACATTTATCACTTCCATCATTCTTAAATCCATCTGTCAACATCATTTGGTCAAATTTCTTATGTCATTGTTTGGGTGCTTCTTTTAGCCTATAAAGTGACTTAACAAGTTCGCACATTATCTTTTCTTTACCAAGAACCACAAAACCATTGGGATATTCCATGTAAATTTCTTCATCCGATTCTCTATTTAAGAATGTTGTTTTCATATTCATTTGATGAATTTGGAGGTCATATACCGCATTTATGTAGTTAACATCCGAATGAATGTAATTTTAGTTACTGACGAGTAAGTGTCGAAAAGATCAAGACCTTCTTCTTTTATAAAACCTTTGACAAAATGTCTTGCTTTGTATTTGTCAACAATTCCATCGACTGTCATTTTCCTTCTAAAGATTCACTTTGAACCTAAAGGTTTATTTCCTAGAGGAAGATCAACAAACTTCCAATAGGATTGCTCAAGATTGAATCAATCTCTCACTATGGACACCATCTTTCCAAATAGGATGAGCCCACAAAAGACATAGGAAATGTTACAAAATCATATCCCAAGGTAGTAGATGTCTTTTGACATTTACAACGCCTCTGGATCTCTTTATTAATTACATTATCCTTTTGTTCTTTTTAAGGTGTTTTAGACCTTTCACTAGACTACACAAGTCTAATTTTACAGTCCAGAGTCTAAAGCCTATTTTAATCTTTTTAGAAATAGGAACTTGGACTTTGGCTTCACCCCCACACTTTGAAATATTTCAAGTTGGATTTCTTTCATTTCCATTTATCATATGGAATAGATTGTGTCTTGAACAAACAAAACTTTTTATTAGTTTCCTTCTGAAAATACAAACCATTTTGTTGTTCCCTTTTGCTGTAGGGATAGCTTCTCCACACAAGTTTTGTGGTAAAGCTGAACATATAAGTAATGTAACCATCATTTTCTTCTAAGTTCGCTTTTTGTCGTTTTGTAATTCCATTAGATTGAGGTGAATAGGAAATTTCTGGACATATTTATGCAAAAGGAAACTGCTCTCCATCCTTGCCACTTTTTTTTATCTTTTTCCCTACTGATTTTTAACTTCAATATTATATTTTATTTTTATTGCTTCATCCTTACCATTCAGCAAATAGACATAGTATCTATTGCAATTGTCAATTTAAGTTATAAGATACTTTTTCCCACCACTAGATGGTGTTGACTTCATATAAAAATCTCAGTGTAAATCAATTCTAAAGGATTAGAATTCCTTTCAACAAATTTATAAGAATGCTAAGCATACATAGATTCAACACAAACTTGATATTTTTATTTATTGCACTAAAAGATAGAAAACATTTCTAAGTTGATCAGTTTTATTGCAAGGTTTTGTAATATACATGTCCCAAGTGTTCATGTCACAAACAGTTTGACTCAAGCAAGTAAGTACAAATAAAAATATTGAGTTTGAAAAGCTCTCCGTGAGGTCACTTTTTCTCACAAATATTTCATTCCTACTTCTTACAATTTTGTGTGATACAAACATTGTTAGAGTCAGCACCTTGTCAAATGTCCTTATCAAAAGGACCTTTCCATAACTTTCAATTGGATTGTTATAGAGCTATCCATCAACATAGTTTCATCAGGTCCAATAAAGGCAATATAATTCAAATGCTTCTTTTACAAAACATGACAGATGGCTATTCACCAATATTCATGTCTACAAAAATAATTATATTTAATAGACATATCTTTTCATGAAAAATCACAATATTTTAAGTGACACTTTTTCATAAAAGAACACAATTATTTTGAACAAGTATATACATTATTTGGTAGTTTCATACTAGTCATATCATATATCATATACTAGTAAAAGAGAAACTCAACGACCACAACATCAAATAAACTGCAAGAATTTTGTGGGTCTAACATAATACAAAAGTATCATTGGATTTCATATCTTGTGCTCCAAATTTAAATTAGACACTAAGAGGTCGTTTGGTAGAGTGTATTAGAAAAAATAATGCATGCATTAGCCTTGTGTATTAGTAGTACCTTGTTTCGTACTCTTTTCCAACCTATGTATAACTAATACTCGCATTAATTATAACTCTATAGTGTATTAAGGTGGTGTACTGCTAATACCATAGATATTTAGGTATTAGAAATGCAATGGTTTTAATGCATGCATTAGCAAGATTAAAGACCCAATTACCCCTCAAAACCTTTTTTACATCTTTTCTACCATAATAGTGGAGGGTATCTTTGTAAATTAATTTTTTTATGCAATGCATACTATTTTTTATGCATCAAATCAAACAATGTATAAAAATATTCTATGTATAACTAATGCAAGCATAACTAATACATGCATTGCTAATGCAAGCAATACTAATACACTCTATTTCGCATTATTCTTATACACTCTACCAAATGATCAAGTGTAATTTTATCTTTATCATAAGCAAAGAACCCCCCCCCCCCCACACACACACATTTATATATGATCTTAAAAATGTTTTTGGAGTATTTGAAAATAGTTTTTCCACATATTTTTTTCCCATCATAACAAAATATCATTGGCAATATGAAACCTCTTTTGGAAATATTATTCTACAAAAGAATTATAGTGCTTCAATTCCCTTTGACAATTTTTACACAATGTCAAAGTTCATTCCATAGAGGCACAAAATCACAAACTCTAAGTCACTGGTCTTTTTTTTTTCTATCACTATTAGACATACCACTTAAAATTTAGAATACTAACAATAAAGACAAACAGTTTTGTACAATTTGTTTCTATTTAATAATGAAGTTTATAGAAAATCATACGTACAACACTGACTTATTAGGTGAAGTTTTCGTATCCTTCAAACCAATTGCATAGCCTAATTTATCCACAGTAGAAAACTACAAAAAAAAAAATCCCAAACTATAAAACATATTCTTAGATCACATAGAAAAGCTTTTCTTTTCAAATAGTCATCTAACTATAACATTTTGGTATACTATCTTATCAAATTAAAATCTGCATATCTCATTCTGCAAACTAAAGAATTTTAAGGGCAACATTATTTTCCAAGGAAAATTCATTCAAAATCATATGGTTTGTAGATCTTTTTCCAAAGACAAACATGATAAATATCAAAAGAGTTATTTTTTACAAACTATTTTCCTCCTTAGCTAAATAATAAGAAGGTTACATGGTGTAATCTTTAACCAGAATACCACCAATTTTCCTGATCCATTATGACTTCGACCTAGCTAAACAAGGCATCGAGTTCTGAAGAAGTAGTGCATTAATCTTTTACTTCCATGATTTGTTTCCCTCAATCAATAGAATACAAGAAATACCAATAGTATAATAATTTCCTTAAGATTGTTGTTCATCTTGTATTCCCAAGATACTTAGAACAAAAACACTAAAGAACTTGATAAGAAATAATAAAGTTTAAAGAACATTTTGAAAACTAGAAAATTAAAACCAGTAGAGAAAATAGAATCAGGAACAAATTAGAAACAATATATAAAAAAAAAAATTAAGAAGAAAATCGAGTCCACTGAAATCACGGTGTCCCCTTAAGAAAATTATTCCCTTCAAGTACCCGAGTTTAATGGACTATATCCTCCCAGGATAGATTGCTCCTACTCATCGGTGTATCGGTGCCTAAAATCACAGTGTCAGCGAACCACTCAATGGAAGTAAAATACACTTAGAATACTATATTTAGTAGTAGTAGAAGAAGTCCTGAAAAAAGGTTTATTCCTTGTTGAAAAATTAGAGGAAACTCTCTATTTATAGACTTAGAATACTAGATTTAGTAGTAGTAGTAGAAGAAGTCCAGGAAATTAGTTTTTTCCTTGTTGAAAAATATGAGGAAATTCTCTATTTATAGACTTTGAATACTAGATTTAGTATTATTATTAGTAGTAGTAGAAGAAGAAGTCCAGAAAATTAGTTTTTTCCTTGTTGAGGCATCTAATTAAACCTTTTAATTTAATTATTTATGTGTGAGTTACTGTGTAACAAAAGAGAAGAGAGGAAAAACATTATTGTTGAGGCATTATATCAAGAGACAAAAGATTATGTGTTGACATAGTGGGAGGTGTAGATATACTATTGGTTAATTCAAAATTGGTGAGGTGGCTTTGATAGGTCCCGAGTTAGTTCATGAGGCCATGTAAAAAATTTGACTTATTAGATATAGGTTGAGAACGGTCTAGAGTAGAAAGAAATCTTATGCAGATGTGAGGAGAAGATAACATGAATTTTCTATAGATGATTGAGTTGATCTAAATATTTCACCCACGAAAAGGGTGATGAGATTTGGTAAGAAAGAAAAGCTTAGTCCCCGTTATGTGGAACCTTATCAGATTGTGAGGCATTTTGATAATGTGGATTACAAGTTGGATTTTCCTTCAAATTTAGCATTAGTGCACCCAGTGTTCCATGAGTCCTTGTTGAAGAAGTGCATTGGTGATCTAGCTTCAATTGTGACTTTAGAAAGTATCAGTGTGAATGAAAGAATCTCTTATAATGAGGTCCCGGTTGAGATCCTTGAACGTCAAGTTCGTAAATTGAAGAATAAGGAAGTCACTTCAGTGAAAGTCCTTTGGAGAAATAAATTAGGTGGGGTGCTACTTGAGAAATCGAAGCAAAATGATGTCCAAGTATCCCCATCTTTCCCTTTCGGTTCCTTCTCAGCATGAGGTAATAGTTTCTCCTTAGAACTCTTTCAGATTCATTGTTTTTCAGTTATTTTCATGTCTCAATATGCATGCATGTTCATGAAATCAGATCAAGTTGTATGTTTTAGCGCGAAGTCAGTCACTCCTTCAATTTTCAGTGTTTATCTTTCAATATTGGGTTACAGTTCCTTCCCTACTCTATTTAGCCTAGTTAAACTTCACTCTAGGATGAATGTTCCTAACACGGAAATATTGTAACACTCTAAAAGTACCTAAGCCCATTTCAGACCTTGGAAGGATCAGTAAGAACTAAGGTCTGCAAAAGATATGATTTTACAGATGACTCCACGGACCGTGAAAGGAGCCACAGGTCATGATGGTACTAATAAGCCATAGCTCATAATTTGGAACATTTGTAAGAAAGTTTTAGACTGTTTTATAGCTAGTGGAAACTTTTATGGACTATGGATCGATCTGTATATCTAGACTCTAGAACTCAGGAAACTCGGTCTTTAATGGACACTTATACAACCCTTGGACATACCTACGGTCCATAGAAGCTTCCAAAAAATGACCTTCAGAAACCCAAAAATCTCTATCTTTTACGGACACCTTCACGGTATGTTGATCGTTATATGAACCATAGAAGGGTCCGTCAAGGGGCCTCCGTCTGTTTTAAGAGAGAGTAACTTTGGTCTTTTTCCGCTTTTTAATTCCTATGCTATGCCATTTTGGACTATTTTAAGTGGGATTAAAAGATTTCAAGTGATCCTAACCTCTCATTCATTCTTAACTCGCCCAAATCAAAGTTTTCTCTCTCTCTTAAGTCTTCTTCCAAAGCAAGAACTAGAATTTCAAGCTTCAAAGTTTCATTTAAGGAATCATCCAATAGGTTTCTACTAAAGGTATGTGAAATTTCATCAATGGGTATCCTTTCACCCATTGAGTCTCAAAGAAACATCAGATATTCAAGTTTATGATTCCCACAAGTTAGAACATTTTATGATCTTCATGGATTTTCATTGTAAATTAGTTTTTCTTCGTGAGCAGTCCCTAATTGCATGTTTTACTCATGATACTATTAGTGTTTATATATTATGCATGTTTTAGTTGGTAGTAATACATAGCACCGAGAAGATTTAGAGATGAAGGTTTTTGATCAGCATCCATAGACCT